>NC_134405.1:63946843-64246843 GCF_038048845.1 Mixophyes fleayi
TATGTATGACGAAGAGGGAGGAGGGCCCTGCCAGATTCATTGGTACTGGGCCCCACAGTTTCTGATGGCAGCCCTGCTTGCCAACTCTAGGCAGCCTCCCGCATCTGCCCACTTCCTAGTAAAGTGGGCAGAATTAGATCCAAAATGCCGCGATTCCCTGATTCCCTGAGAATCGCGGCATTTGGCGGGGCCAAAATTGCATGATTTGCATAGCCCCGTCCTCAAAACTCCCACCTCCCCCCAGGCAGCTCCCGGGCGCCTTCTTGAAAAAGTTGGCAATTATGATGTTACCCCCACAATCAATTTCAGCTTAGTGTATTCAGCACAGTACCTGCCCTCTGCTCTCTGTCTGTCTGGGTGTAACACTGACCCACCTGTCAGTACATGCAGCAGGCACAGAGGAACATGTATAACCATCTGTACATCACTTCTCGCCTGTCTCCCTCTGCTACTATATAAAACACACAATGATCTTTTATTAGATAAATTACATGACTGTAGAAACACATATTTTATTATGTTTCTGTCATGGCGTGACAACAAGACCCTTATTTTTGTGTGAAGTAAGGGTAAATGTAACATTTGTAAATCTCACACTAGCTTCTGTGGTTTGTACGTCACTCCAGCTAAATGATTGTCTGTTCTGCCTTTGTCTCCTCAGTCACTGGGGCTTTGTGTACAGGCAGACACTGTGCCAGGGCACATGACTCATGAGCAGCCAGAGGGCCATAGGAGGGCACAGTGACTGAGAGACATAATCAGCATTTCACTAGTTTCTCAACTTCTTTACTATCAGATACCTCCCGTGTCTGTAAATATTTACTCAGTAGCGACTTAAGCACTTACCTCTTTATACTTCATTATCACTTACCCATATACTATCTGAACAGAAGTGCTTTAAAATACATTCATTCCATTTTATATGTCATCTTCTTTGAACCTGGGGGTAAATATATTAAGCTGCGAGTTTCCAGCGGATTTGAAAAGTGGAGATGTTGCCTACAGCAGCCAATCAGATTCTAGTTATCATTTATTTAGTACATTCTACAAAATGTCAGCTAGAATCTGATTGGCTGCTATAGGCAACATCTCCACTTTTCAAACCAGCAGTTTCTTACATTTACCCCCTGGTGTCACTTTTTAGGTTATGTTCTAAACAGGTGGAAAAACTACCCCCTGTGGTCAGTCTCTGACCTGTTGGGCCACTCCCTCCCTTTCGTATATGGTTATCTGTGGAACTGTTAATATTTCATAAATATCCTATCTGGGTTGCTGTAGTTATTTTATTCTTTACTAACACGATAAGTTGTTGAATATAACATAATGATGTACCCCTTAGATGTGAGGTGCTCCAGGCTGAGGAATCCTGGCTTAGTGTGGGATAGTGGCAGCAGCGTGAGAGCCAGACAACGTGTAGTCACCAAGTGGTGACCTGAAGCTGGAGTCTCACAGAACAGGATATGTGATGACTACAACTGTGACACCATAACACAGTCCTCAGATATTATTTACGTCCCAGCGTCCTGTTTTCCGCTCTGCTCCCAGAGGGCCCTTGTCGCATTTTCTTGCAAGGAGCAAGGCTTGTACCTTTGTGTATGTCTCCACCAGTGTTACATTCTCCTGCTGTCTGTGCTCCTAGTCTGTCTGCTTACCCCAGTTCTCACGCGATTGCAACGCACTTTTCCTGGTCTGTCTTATTTCATGCTTAATGTCTCTGTGCCTACTCCAGATTTTCCCTCCTCTGACACCCGCCTTCCCCACCCTGTCTCTATCCACAATGTACAGTATCTCTCCTCCTGTCTATTGGCGGATCACAAATCACAAAGTGAGTGTTATAACTGAGCAATGTTTATTGTGGTTGGAGTGGTAAAGGGATTTCACATCTACCTAGAAAAGGTTACAACAGAGGAGATCTATGTAGCAATACATTACTCTCATGCAGTACGACCCTGCCACAAATATTCTCAACACAGTATCAGTCCACATAAAGGCACAGAAACAATTATCAGCAGCTCCATAGGCAGGATACTGAATCAGATATGTACATAGATTATGTCTGGCGTTACACACACATTTGAGAAACCATGTTCTGCACATTACAAATAGTGGGGAATAGCAGAGCAATGATACGCGGTAATGTACACACAGTAGCGCATTGATGAGCACATCTCTGCAGGAGTGTACACAGGAGGAGGAGGAGGAATACTGGCGTAACATTTATTGACCAGAGTTCAGTACATTGTGAGGCTCAGGACAGGCATTGCTCTATGAACCTGTACACAGTGGTGGGAGTTAGAGGATTATCTAAGATCTGTATACACAGGCTGGTAGGACAGCCATGTGGTCTGCACACAGTGATTTATAGAGCAATGAATGATGTTCTACAGATTTGCATAAAGTCCGAGGGTTGAGGAGAAATGCTCTCTGGATTCGTCCTCTGTACTTCTCTTCTGTATTCACTATCCCATGTGTTCAAATGTTGGGTTTCCTCTGTGCTCTCACAGGTAATCTCATCAGGGGTCTGCTGGTGCTGTCACAGCTGCCACGGCTTGCCCCCCACCAAAATAAACAGCCAGGAAGATGATGAGAACAATCAAAATCACCAGAATTATTGCTGCACAAATAATGTACCAACGCCATTTCTCCCATCGCGTTTTCCGTTCCACGGTCTTGGCTGTCTTCTCGAAGCTGCTGGCCTGTAGATTGGGAACGTGGGAGTTAATGCTTGTAGCATTAGCATCTATATCACTGTATCTATGTATGGGTGACATATGAGTACAGACAAGCGTGAGCAATAAGTACTCACTGTGGAAATTGTGTATAATGTGACGTTTTTCATTGTAGGCATGAAAGCCATGATCAATGTAAAAATCACATTGTGGTACATTTCTAAAAAAAAAAAAATTAGGGGGAACTATTAGACAGCGGGTGCAACATATTAATAAAATGAAAACATGCATTTTTTCTCCAGGGTCTTCTTGTAGAAACATTTTTTCAATATATTTATATAAACAATGGGCAATTTGCAATGTTTTTGAGCCACAAAAAGGGAGGTATGTGTAATGAGACAGGAGCAGGCGATGAGTTGTGTTATACATTAGAGGGTGAATGTATCAAGCTGCGAGTTTCTGACAGGTTTGAAGAGTGGAGATGTTGTCTATAACAACCAATCAGATTCTGTCATTTTGCAAAATGTACTAAATAAATGACAGCTAGAATCTGATTGGTTGCTATAGGCAACATCTCCACTTTTTCAAACCCACCGGACACTTGCAGTGTGATACATTTACCCCTAGGTTTGTGACAATTATCTATAAGGTTGTTCGCTGGGACATACCATAATCTTCAGTTCATCAGAACGAACTTCTAGGTTTTGCAGTTTTCCCTCTCTCTCCAGGACTTTCTCCACATTTTCTTTCATTAACACCTTCACCTCCTCTGCGTTCTGCTGACACGCTTCCAAGTTCTTGCTGGCCTGGATTGCAGAAGAGAAATATTTAACCAGAATAATGAAAAGTGCCACAAGATACAGCACTCTGGTCAGGGGTGCACGCAGGGGGGGTTTCTGGGTCTCCAGAAAACCCTCCCCTCCGCTAAAGAAGTGCCCCTACATAATGGCACTGTACTATATAGCAGCCATGGCGCTGTCAAAGAAGCGTCTGCAGCGGTGCTGTATTATATACAGCACCGCCGCGTACGCTTCTTTGACAGCTCCGTGGCTGCTGTATAGTACAGTGCTGCCGAAATGGAGCTTCTGCGCATGCGCGGCAGCTCTCTCGCATTTTTTTTTTCTTTTTTTGGGGGGGTGCGCCCCTGCTGGTGTGGTGACCTGATTACATGGCTGCCTTTACACTTTCATTTCTTAAAACGTGTCTGTACAATCAAAGTATACTGCACAGGTTTGTACTTAAAGGGGTGTTGTAGTTGAAATAAACACTGTAATAAATCCCTCAGATACACACACACACACCTACACACACCTTGGATCGCTTCAGGCTGTAACTGGGGTGACTGAGAGAACGACTGTACACAACCTGATATCTATCATCATCTGACCACATTTATCAACACAACATGCCCGTAATGATCTGATCTATTATATATGAACACTTTCGCCATGTTGGGCCAACAGCTGAATACCACAGTGTGTATGATTAGCATTAGTCATGCCAGAAAAATAAAATTAAGTAACCCCCAGTGTAAGTATTAAACAAGATTCATGGAGCAATGTTAACTTTTATTGCAAGTGCTTGTGAAAAACAACAACATTTATGTTCACACAACCCCATATCCTGCTTACAAAGTGGATGGGCGGGGAATCTGCTCAATGTAGCTGCAGGAACTGAGGCCTTATACGTAGGTTATAAACCGACTTTCCGTTCTATACATCATATATGGAGGCCCACACTTGTGAACTGCACGGGTTACAATACTAAAGTTGTATAACTACGGCCTAGACTAAACTCACTACACCGCATGCAGCACTCGGACGCTGCTAGACTGTCAGGTTTCTGTTAATCAGCCAATCACAAGTGTAACAGATACTGTAGGGGACCTGCAGTTACAGATTAGGCAGCAGGTCTGATGTGAGATTATCAAGCAATAATATGCAACCCCATCACAGAGCCAACTGAAAGTGTAGTCCTAACCTTAGATCTCCCAGATTTAAAGCCTGTAAATCACACAATTCTGCTATACCTGCAAACAGATAGGGTCAGAAAACAGATTGTGTCTCAATACCCGGTCGATTTTCAGTTTAAATTCACTTAGAACCTACAGATACCAACCAAATAAAACTAAAGTGCACTGAACATTAACTTTGAAAGTAATCCCCAGACCACTTAGCTGGTGGGGCATCGAAGTACGTCACGGGCAATACTGTCTTGGACGTTGGAGCACTACAATGCCCATAATGGCATGTTTAGGGAATTTGATTATAACATATTTTGTTGCACTTTAAAATCGTGTGCTCAATAAACATTAACAAGAGAAGCATCTATCATGCAGAAAAAGAGGAACTGCATTGTGCAGTTGGTCAATATTGAAAATAGGGATATATCCAGGGACAAATCATTAATTCAGCACAGATTACAGCAATTGGAAAATGAGAGAATGGGGACAGATGTATTATAACCCTGGTTGTTGTATCTGTTTCTAACCTCAGTCCTTACAGTACTTTCTGTTACCAATACATCAACTTGTCAGAATACTCACCTACGTTCCACCCCCCCCCCCCCTCTTCAAAACACACTTTCTTTTTTCACTTTCATCATTTCCTCGCTGTTCTCTGTCTATCATCACCCTCCACAGAACATGTACAGCAAAGCTATCTCATACTATTCCCACCCATAGACCCTAGAGTTGCCTCGCTATTAGTTCTGAAACAAACCTGCAGCTGACACAGTGCACACATGCAGCCTGCACCTGGTCACGTTGGATTTTGGCTATGCTGCCTGTGTATTTTACATACAGTATATTATATATCACCATTACCTGAGCTCATAAAGTCAGACACTGAACAAAGCACAGTTTCTAGAAATGGGGCTGTGGGGATTGAAACGGCATGGGCTTGTGGTGTGTGATGAATGCAGCAGGAGCCCTGGAGGATTTAGTCAGGAGACACATTAATTCAACAACTCTCAGCCCTGCAGACTGATTCTGGGTTCTGCTTTCTCCACTGGCTGAGTTCATGTACCAGTGGGTACCAGGGAGGACAGTCAGCAGAGAGCTATATGGGGAGACCTAGTTATATGTGGAGACCTAGTAACTGACTTCATACATATGCAGCCCTCTCTTATATTGGGCAGAACTGTATTGTTACTATTCCCTGATATTACAGTACTATGGAAATGCCTAGCCAATCTGCATCATATATTACTATATTCACTACATTTAATCATTGTAATCTCACCCACAACCAGGGGAGGGCTGGCAGATTTCAGCCCAGGGGGCAAGACTCGATTTAGCAGCCTATTTTAATGGGAAAAATGCAGGTGACCCGCCCCAAGGTAGCCCAATATGGGACTGCCCCAGCCCAGCCTGCCCCTGCCCACAACTATATAAATACAACCAGTGGTCGAAGTGGACATTTAGAAGTGACAGTATGAAAAATGGTAAGAGAATGTAGAGTGAACAGATTTGATAGTTTTACAATAAGAGCAGTAGGATAAGTGGTCGTATGGTATACCACCGTATACCAGCCCACTCCCACCATTAGATACAACCATGTTTTATCATACCACCCAAAATTTCAACTGGACAAAAATAACTTTAAGAGGGTGCCTACTTTTTAATCCACAAATATAGCAAATGGGGACAGCGTCCATAGGTGGACAAAAGTCCACAGTATGCAGCCAAAACCAGAAGCCAAGTTCAGCTATTTGCACACAAGCTCCTTTTTTATGCTCTCACCCAGGTGAAGAGGACACAGAAGTACTGTTTTATTATGTTTTCTGTGAATGCATAGTGCAAAAGGCCATGGGCCACAGGTGACACGTTTTCTATAGCTGTGTCTGACAACAATGGGGGCAGACATTTTTGGGGCTGAATCAATATACATAAGAATACAACCAGATCATTAGAAACCAGTAGCACAATGCAATTTGTGGCTTATGCCTTAGTAGTGTTACTAGCTCCTAGTGAATTGATCAGCTGAACATTGGATCAGCGCACACTATGGCTCTCTCCACCAAACCTTGTTCATGAAGCGTGAAATGGCCTAGGTCAGGTGTAACACAAAAGTCTCTTTAATGTTGGTGCACCTAGATTTCAGCATGTGGTACCCAGGGGCTCCAATAAGGGAACAGATTAGCAAGGTAAAAAACATACTGATTGGAATGCTGCTTTCATTTAAAGAAATAGGTGGTTCTAAATTTTTCTGCCCCCACCAACCTAGGCACACTTGTAGTTTATGTCTCCAGAGAACATGCATGTTGAAGTGACCAGGGTGGACCATCCAGGTGTGCATACAGTGTACTCTGGGCCCACTATGTGCGGCTGACAGGTACATTTTAAAGATACCAGTTTCTCAAAATGATTAAAACCAGAGCAGATTTGGCTACAGAATAGGACATACTGCCACCAAACCCTACTTTTTCACACGTTCATAGACATAACCCCTAACATAGGCTTCAGTAATCCGCTCTCTATTGCATTTCTCTATAACTTTCCCAATCTACCAGGTTACAACACGAAAGTGAAACTGCAAAGCAAAAAAAAAATAAAGAAAAATGTCGGGATTGTTGCTGGAAGACGAGAATAGCGCTGGGGGTGAGAGGCTCAGGCTCTCCGGGCAGTGTCACTTACCATAGTGTGCAGGAGATCCGAGCAGGGGCTTGTACCAGCAGCAGCAGCAGCGATCAGTGTGTGTGTGAGAGCAGTGTGAGTGTGTTACATGGTCACAGTGTGTGAGGCTTCCTGTATGTATATATATATATATATATGTATATATGTGTGTGTATGTCTGTGTATGTGTATGGAGCCGGGGCTCAGTGTATGTCACTTTATGTGTGTCCTCCTAACTCTCTGTTATTATCAGTCTTCTCCTGCCCCCTCTCTCGTCCGTCCCTGGGTGGAGTCCGCAGCAGCTGCTGGGAATAGCTCTGTATGTCCAATAGAAGCAGCAGCAGCAGGTCCCTGGTAATGGCTCTGTCACCAGAGGGAGTCACAGACTGGAAGGATAATGATTACCTGTAGCAGGTTCACCCACAACCACTCCACACCCATAATATGTCACATAAACACCGCCTGCAGTTCTCAGTCTGACCTGATCACTCTCCAGCTGTACATGGAACACAGTCACCGCACAATGTTTTATAACAACAGATTATCCATCATAATTGTGTGTTATTTGCTAAAACTTTTGCTGGCAGTCAGATATGATTATTTCCAGTTATTTGGTAGAGTTATATGCTAAATATGTGTACAGTTACTGAAATAAAGCAGACATCATAGCTGCTTCAGGAGAAATATTGATTTTATGTATTCAATTATGTTTTTTATTACTGTACATTAGCTTTATTTTTAGCACCTAGAATGAGCAAACAGGGAAACACTGAATAATACCCAGAGCCTTTTGTGCTCTGAAAAACCTTTGTCACTCCTCAGAGGTCAGAACATGCCCTCTATTTTTCCCTATAGACACTGTTTGCAACTAAACAGAATCACAGGCGCAGCAATGTGGTGCCGAAGAGGGATAAGGGGAGGAAGGTCGCTAGGCGGCCCAACAACAGTGAAATCTGTCCTATTTTTACACCTGAGTGGTGCAGGTAGATTCTCAGGGAAAGGTGGGGGCAAGACATGAGGCAGGTTAAAGTGAGGGTAGGAGGAATTTATTAAACATTGTTTTTCAGTCCTGCAAGGCCTCTGAACAACCCAATGGACCCCCAAGGCAGGGCTACCTTAACAACTTTATGGGCCCCCGGGCAATGCAGTGTACCGGGCCCCTAAAATATATATATATATATATATATATATATATATATATAAATAAATAGTGTGTGTGTGTGTGTGTAAAAAATATATATGTATGTAAAAAAAAACGTGATTATATATATAATCACTTTTTTATATATATATATATATATATATATATATATATAGCGGCCCCCTTAACTTACCTTAAGTCCGATCCTCTTCTTTTTTCCGTGCCGCTGAGTCTCTTCTGCCCTCTTCCGTGCTGTGGTTGCAGTGAATGCTGGGCGTGAAAAAAAATTATTTTTTTTTTCTAGGATTCGGACGGGCCCCCCTTGCCTGCAGGGCCCCCGGGCACCTGCCCACCGTGCCCAATGGAAGAGACGGCCCTGCCCCAAGGCTCTTAATTTAACAGAGGAAGACCAGGATCTTCTACGTCATCAGCTCTGGGGCTGGTAAATGTGAATTTATTTATTCAAATCAAATATATACAGGGGCGGGCTGGCCCAGGGGGCAGCGGCCCCCCCGGGCCGCTTAGTCTTACCGGTGTTAGGGCCGGGGGCTAGGCCGGCCAGCCGCCCCCCGGATGCAATAAAGTCTATTTTCCATCACAATATACGTGATACGCGATGCGCCCACCTGTGCGCCCCCCGGGCTGACATCTGCCAGCCCGCGCCTGAATATAAAGGATTTTTAAATGATGCACTCAGAAAAACTAAAATCAGCAATTTGATTGAATTCATCCCGCCCTCCATTGGAACAATCTCTCAGTGCCGTAACTAGACATTTTAGTGCCCCGGTTGAGACAGGGCACCAGCGCCCCCCATCGAAGTGGGAGTGATATTTGACAAGTGGGTGTGGCTAACCTAATGTGGTGATGTGGCTAGACCTTTACTGAAATAATTCTGTTACACATATTTGCAAATGCATGATATATATATCTATATACATATAGCCATCTCCCTCGCTCATATATATATATATACATATACACAAGTTAACCCGTGCATGATACTCATGCATTCTAGTCAAATCAAGCTACTTAAGGTGTTAAAAAGGTTCTTGTCATGCATTTGGGCCATAGCCCAGGCCTCAACCACCAACCACTCCCCACTGTCACCCCCGGCAACCACCAACCACTCCCCACTGTCACTTCTCCTTCAAGAAATAAATATATATATATATATATATTTTTTAAATCTTTATAAACACTTTTAAGAATTAACAAATTAAAAACATCTTAGTATACCAAATTTCAGCCCTTTCTGAATTTTTTTTCCACACACACTAAGAATTTGGTAGGTCAGTGTATAACTCCGCCCAGCAGGTGGCGCTGCAGCTTGGTTTTATTTTTTCCACACACACACAGACAGACTAACACACGCCACTAAGCATTTATATTATATATATATATATATTGGCACTTAAACAGTTAAGAACTGAACTTGCTGCTGACTCCTCCCCTCTGCAATCCCATTCACCTCAGTTATGTCTAAGTGCCCAAGGAGTTGGGCTGCATTTGGCAGTACCTGCTGTTTAGTGTTAGATTTTATTAGTTTTCAAATGAGTGTAGGTGAGGTTTTAATGTTATTAACATTTTTTTCCTCATAGATATTTATAATGGAACTAAGTTCCGTTCCTTTAAGAAGAAAGAAGGGTTTTTTTTTAAAAAAAGAAAAGAAACTACACGATTTGTGTAGTATTTAGTGAGCGGTGACAGCGCTAAGGGCCGTCTTTCCCATTGGGCACAATGGGCAGGTCCTCGGGGGCCCTGCAGCCCAGGGGGGCCCGTTGGAGGCAGCACAAAAAAAAAAAAACCCTGAAAAAAAAAAGAAGACAATACTTACCTTGCGGTCAGCTAGCGATCCGGCTCCCTCCCTGGTCTCCTCCTCCGTGCGGCGCTCGCAGTGCATTTCGGGCGTGACATCATCACGCCCGCCCGACATCCATTGCGGAGCGCGACGGAGTAGGAGACCATGGAGGGAGCCGGATCGCTAGCTGACCGCAAGGTAAGTATTTTCTTCTTTTTTTTTCAGGGTTTTTTTTTTTTTGTGCTGCCTCCGACGGGCCCCCCTGGGCTGCAGGGCCCATATATATAATCATTTTTATTTTTATATATATATATATATATATATATATATGTATATATAGGGGCCCCGGTGCACTGCTTTGCCCAGGGGCCCAAAATGTTGTTAAGATGGCCCTGTCCGACACTGCCATAAGGCAGAGAGTGTTGCACTCCATCTGAGGACCGAACAGGTTGGGAGACGCCAAGTCCCCCCGCTGAGGCGGAGGGGGGGGCTTGAATCTCTATAGCCGCAGGAGGTGTTGTGGATGCGGAAGGAGTCCCGATTGAGCAATAGGAGAGGCACAATATAGGCTCACAGGACTGAACTGTCCGAGGTTTAATTTATGACAAATAAGACCGCCGGAGGTAGTGTAAGCCTGCCGGCTGCTCAGTGGAAGATCCCGAAGAGGTAGATTTTCCCGCCCTTTTTTACCTGACAGGACTGGGCAGCGACTCGATCAGACACAGACTGACAGGGCTCTGCTGACCCCTCCCCTCAGGATCCTCTTCAGATTCCTCTGTTGTTAAAAACTCTAAGTACCCCATAGGGGATATATATATATATTTATACATATTTTTATATATATGTAGGTATAGTCTATATATATATATATATATATATATATATATTTATATATATGTATATTTTCTGAGTTCACAACCTGTTCCCCTATTCCCACCCTTACCCTAATGAAATAAGGGCTGATAACCTATTTTTATTAGCGTGCACAAGTTAAATATATTTGCTAAAAGATATTTTTTTTCTAAAAAAAAAAAAAAAAGAGCACAGGAAATTTATATTTAATTTGTGAGAGGAATTATATATATAAGATGTTTGACGAAAGAGTGTCAGCGTGTCGAAGTCATATAATTGGATGAACGAAAGTGTATTGGTTAATATTGTTTTACCGTGCGATTGCACTCAGTATGCCACGTAACAGGTGGCATGGCGAGATCACGCGGTAAAATACACACGCACACTCTCGCACTCTAACATTTAGTTATTTATATATTTCATATCTATATTGGTTCCATTCCACAGTGATTTATGAGCAGATAGTATTTAGTTTATTATTAGTTTATATATTATGATTATATGTACACTTTAATGTTATTTGAGGTTCAGGTTGCAGGAACTGTGTCATGTTTAGTATCATTTTAATCCCCTATTCATCAGCAGCTGTCTGGTTCATTCGCCGAAGAGATCGCACATTGCATACTCTAGTTAGTGATGTTAGGGAATAAATGATCAGAGTGATACTAACTGTAAAATGCTAATAGACTAGTTGAAACTGGAGTGTTGGTGGGAAAGTCAGAGCACAACCCCTGGAGAGATGACCCCCACCTTTGGATATTTTGGTTTGAACTAGCCTATGACCTGCAGCACACTGGACTTTCCAGATACCTAGACCAATAGAAGCAAACCACAACACAACACAACCACAAACCAAAACACAATCAGAGCAGCTGGCCAGCACACTGTCACTGCTGAACGGACCTGCACAGTGTGCAGCTGTCGGCAGCAAGCCCCTGCTAGGGCCTTCCCCCTGGATCCGCCACTGGCTGGGATCGTGAGTTTGATTCCCGACCATGGCCTTATCTATGTGGTGTTTGTGTGGGTGTGCTTCAGTTTTCTCTCACACTTCAAAAATATACTGATAGGTTAATTGGCTGCTAACAAATTGAGTGTGTGTGTGTGTTAGGGAATTTAGACTGTAAGCTCTAATGGATGGGAACTGATGTGAGTGAGTTCTTTGTACTGCGCTGTGGAATTAGAGTTTTTCGGTGGGTTTGGAAAATGGAGATGTTGCCTATAGCAACCAATCAGATTCTAGCTATCATTTTGTAGAATGTAGTAAATAAATGATAGCTAGAATCTGATTGGTTTTTCAAACCCGCCGGAAAATTCTCAGCTTGATACATTTACCCCTAAGAGTTCCTGGTCACATGTTGGTCCTGTGATCACTACCATAAATCATACTTGCCCACTCTCCCAGAATGTATGGGAGACCCTGAATTCCAGGGAGACCTACCTGGAATTCAGGGTCTCCATGATGCGATTCACAGTGAATTGCTTAATTTTGGCTATAAATATTAGAAGATAACACATTGCCATTGTTCTAGCTATCAAAAGTCATGCTTGGTTGTTATAAATTTCTGTTAACAGTCCTACACTTTTACAGGCAAAAAGGCGCAAGAGTTGATCAGGGTGCCAGCGTTGTTTATAGGGGCATGAAGGGATTTACCTAATTTTTCCTCCTACAGGAGTCTAGACTGGCAAATTGGCCCAAGGAGGGTTTTTTTTATGATTTTTACCTTCATCTGGATCATCTCTACCCCTTCCCAGCTTTACAGTGATAGGCCGGCTTTGTGTAGTTAACAATTATGGAAATTGTGTGCAAGGGTTAAGAGTTGTACATTTGGAGTTTAGTTTTACAGCTGTGTACAGGATATCTCACCTAAACGTTTGGTTAGTGGGACATTCCTTCATCCATTGGGCAGCTTGTAGCCCAAGTACAAAAGACACAGCCAACTACCCCGGGGCCAAAAGGAATTAAGATGGTTGGTTAGAGGAGGAATGAAGTGAGACAGAATAATAAATGCTTTGGAAGGTGCAGGCAGAAGGTTTGGGTACTGTATGTCATTCATTTGGTGGGAATGATTTGGGGAACAGAAAATCCATTGATCTGATTTTGAGAGCAAAAATACATTGCACGGGTGAAGGGTTAAGGACTCTACACTCAAATAGTTTGGTCAGAGATAATACCCAGAATCAAGTGGCGTGACCCAATGAGTGGCTCCTCTATAGATGAGGCACATAGAAATGTGAATTCGATAGTGGAGAGAGTTGTGAAAGGGAGAGTTGGCTATGTGGTCAGACATGTCAGGGGCAGCAATTGATAAGGCAAGAAAGAAAGTGAACCCTGTTATTGCCAAGTTCATTACCTTTCATGGCGGCAGCAGCACAAGCAAATTGGGTTTTAATGTGCAGGCGTTTATAGGAGCGATGGGGTGCACCTTTCTGATGCTGCACTTGATTTGTTTAACAATACGGTGCAGGAGCCGCTTGAGAGGTTGTTGTTGCAGGAGGTCGCAGCAGTTGGGGGACTTCGATCCCCATGGACGCGGTCTTGAGGATCATGCTCTGCGTAAAAATGGCGAGCAAAGCATAGAAAGGGGATTCCCATTGGTTGGGCCAATACGGGCGGCGTGCCAGGTTTCAGCAATTGGAGTGTGATTTATGCCATGGGACTGGTCTCCAGAGTATGTTGTTGCAGTGCCTACATGGTAGGCAGAACATGACCTATATTCTAGGAAGAACTGGAAAAACTTTGGTAACTCTTATTAGCCTTGCACGCCGCTTGTCTGCCAAATAGAAGTTGGAATGTGTTTAGAAAAGCTTAACCAAAATATTTTTGCCATATACTTGTCTCAGAGTCGGCCTATGCTCCTTATTTAAATTTCTCACATGCAATACAAATCTTGTCTAAGTGCACAAATGTTTTCAAAATGTTGAGTAGTTTGTAAACCACAGGAAGTGGATCATCCCTGTCCAATCATGGTACAGAGCTGCTTCCTCACATAATATGTCACTTTGTTGTGCAGATTCCTTCACTGTCACACAGCAAAAACATTAAAGCAGCCATTGTACTCAGGGCCAGATTAACCATAGGGCTAACTGGGCTACAGCCCAGGGGCCTATGGCATCCAGGGGGCCCTTGAAAGTGCTCAACAGCAGTATTGATCGGTCGGGGGCGGGGGTGCACCCGGCACGATCAGTGCTGCTGAGCACTTTCACTGCGGTCCTTCCCCGGCACGCTGTAGTCTCCTTACTGAGGAGATCTCGTGAGTCTCACTCTCACGAGATCTCCTCAGTAAAGAGCGTACAGCGCGCCGGAGAAGGAGGTAAGTGCCGGGGGGGGGTGCGGGCAGCTCGGATCACGGGAGGGGGGGGGGGGGGGGGCAGCTCAGATCACGGGGGCCTCTCACGGGGGGAACGGAGGCCCCCTTAGCCCAGGGGCCTCCATTCCCTTAATCCGGCCCTGATTGTACTGCACGGCTCTTTCTCTCTGTCCTCCTATGTTTCCTAACAATGAATGAGCTACTGAAGGGACAGCCCAATAGAGAACAATGTAAAACTGGTCACACATGCTCTGATCTGTTATTTGACCTGATTGGCAGATAACCAAAGTTCCCTGTGACTTAACCAGACATAACAGCCTCCTTTTGTACATTAAGGGGCCCTATGAATTCTGGTTAGCCGATGACACAGACATATCTTTCATTTATTGACTTGTACATGTCTTCTGTTACTGAACACATTGCTTTTTGTTTCTTCCCTTTTGTGCTTTTAATCCAAGTGTTTATATTATCTTCATTGTAGATATATAGTTGTATCCCAAGTAAACAGCTCTTTATCACTTCCCAGTACATAAATAATGCTGGCTGATGAAAAAGCTAATATCTATGAAGCACAAAAGAAGGCTAGAATGAAAAGGCTCTGTAAATATGTTAGAGATGTGGGATGGCGTGTACACTCCGGTATATTAAAGCAAAGCCCTAGGTCTTCTGGCCCACGCCCCCAGAGTTACAAGGCCCCTAAGGGGACAAAGGACTTTGGGCCCCTTTAAGCACAAAGTTTGGGGGATCCTCTTCTCTCCAGCCTCCGTTGCCGTTAGTCCCCTTAGGGGGGGCAAGAGTCTATAGGTCTACCTTTGCCACCAGTCTAGAGTAGACCTAATTTCCATGAAATACACAAACACAGTAAGTATCACCAATCTAATTTGAATTACAAACTTCTTAAACTTCACTCATAAAGCATTTGGGAAAACATGGCAGATGTGACTATACATGGAATTTAAGCAAAAAATAAAAGTCATAAAACTATAGGCTCCAGGTAAAACAGATTTTAATCGAATTGATTTAGCATACATAATTAGTAATAAATACCAAATAAAAACAATAGGAGTGCACATAGTATAATATAGGGTTAAATGGTCAGTCTCATGGAAACAACTATTAGTTCAATACAGAAACTGTAAAAATGTAAAAAAAAAAAGGTTTAATCTAACATAGATATAAGTTGTGTGGCCAGCCCAACTTATTTCATGTCCATGGAATAAGAAAAAGATGTCAATTAATAAAGATTGCCATATTACCTATAGGACTGTCCATATATCAGTAACTGAGTATAGTTGTTTCAATCTCCTTTAGTATGGCCTGGTGAGGAGTGCTAAAGTGATAGGTTACCATGAAATGACCACAGCTGGTTATTCAAGTCAGAAGCTTTAAGCTTTAGAATAGGAAAATGCTCCTTCAGAACTATCAAACGACTGAGTAGGAACTCCCATTCCCCCGAATAATTGATATCAGCCAATATATATTGTACAGGTACAAATTCCCTGTGTACAAGTTAAACACAAAACTCTAAAATTCACGCAAACCTAAACAAAGAAGGTGCATACATGAGACACAGTTTAAAGACAGCCTTGCTCGTGAGAGCTTATATTTAGCAAGAGCAAATGATACGAGTGAACGTGGTGGGTGGAGCAAGTAGAGGGAGTGGTCAAGGAGAGGTCATGGAGGCAATAGGCAATAGTGAATAGATGGATTTTGATAGTGCCAGAGGTAAAACATAGGTGTATCTCGTGACCAGAGATGTATGAAGCGAAAGGATTGGTGAGGGCTTTGTAGGTGAGGGTGAGTGAGGTCATGGTGTGACATCATAATGGGAACTGCTGATATCAGTGCTTCAAGATTCCACCCTCTGTCACACACAGCCAGGACACTGACCCTGCACCAACATACATCACCGGCTCTCCTGCACATACTGACTACATCCTCTGCACCTTGTCACCCTCTGTCACACACAGCCAGGACACTGACCCTGCACCAACATACATCACCGGCTCTCCTGCACATACTGACTACATCCTCTGCACCTTGTCACCCTCTGTCACACACAGCCAGGACACTGACCCTGCACCAACATACATCACCGGCTCTCCTGCACATACTGACTACATCCTCTGCACCTTGTCACCCTCTGTCACACACAGCCAGGACACTGACCCTGCACCAACATACATCACCGGCTCTCCTGCACATACTGACTACATCCTCTGCACCTTGTCACCCTCTCTCACACACAGCCAGGACACTGACCCTGCACCAACATACATCACCGGCTCTCCTGCACATACTGACTACATCCTCTGCACCTTGTCACCCTCTGTCACACACAGCCAGGACACTGACCCTGCACCAGCATACATCACCGGCTCTCCTGCACATACTGACTACATCCTCTGCACCTTGCACCCTCTCTCACACACAGCCAGGACACTGACCCTGCACCAACATACATCACCGGCTCTCCTGCACATACTGACTACATCCTCTGCACCTTGTCACCCTCTCTCACACACAGCAAGGACACTGACCCTGCACCAACATACATCACCAGCTCTCCTGCACATACTGACTACATCCTCTGCACCTTGTCACCCTCTCTCACACACAGCCAGGACACTGACCCTGCACCAACATACATCACCAGCTCTCCTGCACATACTGACTACATCCTCTGCACCTTGTCACCCTCTGTCACACACAGCCAGGACACTGACCCTGCACCAACATACATCACCAGCTCTCCTGCACATACTGACTACATCCTCTGCACCTTGCACCCTCTGTCACACACAGCCAGGACACTGACCCTGCACCAACATACATCACCAGCTCTCCTGCACATACTGACTACATCCTCTGCACCTTGCACCCTCTGTCACACACAGCCAGGACACTGACCCTGCACCAACATACATCAACAGCTCTCCTGCACATAATTACTACATCCTCTGCACCTTGCACCCTCTGTCACACACAGCCAGGACACTGACCCTGCACCAGCATACATCACCAGCTCTCCTGCACATACTGACTACATCCTCTGCACCTTGCACCCTCTCTCACACACAGCCAGGACACTGACCCTGCACCAGCATACATCACCAGCTCTCCTGCACATACTGACTACATCCTCTGCACCTTGTCACCCTCTGTCACACACAGCAAGGACACTGACCCTGCACCAACATACATCACCGGCTCTCCTGCACATACTGACTACATCCTCTGCACCTTGTCACCCTCTCTCACACACAGCAAGGACACTGACCCTGCACATACATACATCACCAGCTCTCCTGCACATACTGACTACATCCTCTGCACCATGTCACCCTCTGTCACACACAGCCAGGACACTGACCCTGCACCAACATACATCACCAGCTCTCCTGCACATACTGACTACATCCTCTGCACCTTGCACCCTCTGTCACACACAGCCAGGACACTGACCCTGCACCAACATACATCAACAGCTCTCCTGCACATAATTACTACATCCTCTGCACCTTGCACCCTCTGTCACACACAGCCAGGACACTGACCCTGCACCAACATACATCAACAGCTCTCCTGCACATACTGACTACATCGTCTGCACCTTGCACCCTCTGTCACACACAGCCAGGACACTGACCCTGCACCAACATACATCACCAGCTCTCCTGCACATACTGACTACATCCTCTGCACCTTGTCACCCTCTGTCACACACAGCCAGGACACTGACCCTGCACCAACATACATCACCAGCTCTCCTGCACATACTGACTACATCCTCTGCACCTTGCACCCTCTGTCACACACAGCCAGGACACTGACCCTGCACCAACATACATCACCAGCTCTCCTGCACATACTGACTACATCCTCTGCACCTTGCACCCTCTGTCACACACAGCCAGGACACTGACCCTGCACCAACATACATCAACAGCTCTCCTGCACATACTGACTACATCCTCTGCACCTTGTCACCCTCTCTCACACACAGCCAGGACACTGACCCTGCACCAGCATACATCACCAGCTCTCCTGCACATACTGACTACATCCTCTGCACCTTGTCACCCTCTGTCACACACAGCAAGGACACTGACCCTGCACCAACATACATCACCAGCTCTCCTGCACATACTGACTACATCCTCTGCACCATGTCACCCTCTGTCACACACAGCCAGGACACTGACCCTGCACCAACATACATCACCAGCTCTCCTGCACATACTGACTACATCCTCTGCACCATGTCACCCTCTGTCACACACAGCCAGGACACTGACCCTGCACCAACATACATCACCAGCTCTCCTGCACATACTGACTACATCCTCTGCACCTTGCACCCTCTGTCACACACAGCCAGGACACTGACCCTGCACCAACATACATCAACAGCTCTCCTGCACATAATTACTACATCCTCTGCACCTTGCACCCTCTGTCACACACAGCCAGGACACTGACCCTGCACCAACATACATCAACAGCTCTCCTGCACATACTGACTACATCGTCTGCACCTTGCACCCTCTGTCACACACAGCCAGGACACTGACCCTGCACCAACATACATCACCAGCTCTCCTGCACATACTGACTACATCCTCTGCACATTGTCACCCTCTGTCACACACAGCCAGGACACTGACCCTGCACCAACATACATCACCAGCTCTCCTGCACATACTGACTACATCCTCTGCACCTTGCACCCTCTGTCACACACAGCCAGGACACTGACCCTGCACCAACATACATCAACAGCTCTCCTGCACATACTGACTACATCCTCTGCACATTGTCACCCTCTGACATATGCTTCAGAAACTTGTAGCCATCTTGCTGAAAGAGGTCTGGATTAGTAAGTATATCATCAAAAATGCTATTCCTCATTTGGATGTCTGCAGACCTGGAGCTTGACTACGTCAAATTACGACCTTGAGCTTGTTTGAATATTCTAAGATTTACAGTTCTAGCAGGATACCGCTACTATTGTGATTCCAAAGATGGGATGGCCGTCCTCTTCAGAACATTGTGTAGCTTTGCAAGGAATACAAATTGAGCAGTGGGAGAGGATGGGGACATCAGTCTTACCAATTAACTCAGCCAAACCTACTTTAGTGAGCAACATGATTAAGAAACATTTCACCTTCATCTGATAAACAAACATTTCACTGTCACATGATCAACAAACATTTCACCGTCACATGATCAACAAACATTTCACCGTCACATGATCAACAAACATTTCACCGTCACATGATCAACAAATATTTCACCGTCACATGATCAATACACCCATCACCTTTGCATATCCATATTTGATGAAGGCTTGGAAATTTTCCTCTTTGGACACCCTGGCAGCCATAACTAAAGGGTCAACATACTACTTAGCTCAGCATAGACAGGAAAGAACACCTGAGGCTATATATGATGTAACTCCTCATCCGTGACTTTTTTGCTGTGTTGCCAGCTGAGTAGACAGTGGATATGTATAGTGTAGTATAGTGTTAGTGTATTATAGTGTTAGTGTAGTATAGTGTGAGTGTATTATAGTGTTAGTGTAGTAGTGTACTATAGTGTGAGTGTAGTATAGTGTTAGTGTAGTATAGTGTTAGTGTAGTATAGTGTTATTGTAGTATAGTGTTAGTGTAGTATCTTTTTTTGTGTTCAAAAGTGGGAGCAGGATCCAAATGTCCCTGAGGTCGCCCAGAGCTAGTAATGGCGGTGGCTTCTGCCGGTTTCAGGTTGAGCATGCGCAATAGGATACATCCAGCATGATATTAGAGGATGCAGGTCAACGCAGTGGAAGGCAGTATGGATCTGGAGCCCATCCTAAAAAGGCAAGAAAGCACTGAGACAAAGTAAGTCTATTTATTATTGTACTCTCACATGAATTTTTGTTTAGACACAGATTAGTTAGAATTTTTTAATATGTTTATTTTAGTACCCTTATGGAGTACTTTCGAATTAATTATACAGAACCTTTGTGTACAGAATGCGCACCTCAAGGTGTAACAGACACCCGGCAGGGTCAATTTAAGGAATTCATGGAATGGATGAAGAAGTTTTTTGTCAGTAAATAGGATTTTTGTGCTCAGCAGAGTGTTAGAAAATGTAAAACTGAGACGGGACTAGACATACCGGGTCCATCTATGTGTGCGTCATGTATAACTGAGGAGGAGGAAGACAGGTGTTCAGACAGTGACATATTCTGCTTAACCGTATAAATAAGTCTATGAAAATTCAGGATATTCCAGTCACTTCACTGCAGAAAGCCTTCTTTAAAGAAGATTGAGGTCCGGCCTGACTTTGTGTAACCTCTCTAGATATGGTGACAAGATGGACTTGATGATCAAAAACATTAGCTTGAATTATCCCTAATGACTCTCCAGGCACTCAGTCCTGGAGGCTGTTTGGATCTTAAGAATTCACGGTCACTGGGTAAGAGGGATTGTAACCCTGAGGTACAAATTAGAATTCAGACAAACGTTGAAAACAGATGTTTTTATGAGATCCAGTACTCCAGTCTCCATAGTACTAAAACAAGCACTATTTAATATTCTGCAATTACTTTTTCAAAACAAGTAATTTCATTAGTCCATAGCAGTCAAAGGGATAAAAGGACTTTTACTCCAAACTTTTTTGGGTATGAAAACATGAGACTTCAGGAGAGGGTTAGATCTAAGAAGATTGAATACATTCATTCAAGTGAAGAGTTTTTGGATGGAGACAACCAGCTCCATTATTAAAGCATCAGAAGTAGGCCACTTTCTGTCTTCTATAGCTCTAGAGAGTGCATATCTACCTATCACAATAGCATCTCATCATCACAGTTTTCTCAGATTTTACATACTAACCCACCATTTTCAATTCACCTGACTTCTCCAAGAACATAAACAAGAACGTTTACCAAAGTCCTGATAGTGATTATTATGGCAGTGCTAAGTAAACAGGGAATCGTGGACTGGCCAAACCTGGACGAAATTCTAGTAGCAGGAGGATCAAGATAAATATCTCAAGAAAGAACAGACAAGGTAATCATGTGTTTAAAGGATCATGGTTGGATTATCAACACCCAAAAAAGTCACCTCAATCCACGGCGACAGTTGCAGTCCCTAGGTCTACATATTCACATAGTAAGGAACAAAGTAATTTTCAGAAGAAAGGATGGACAAGACGGACTAATCTTCTACATTCTCAATAAACAATACCTGTCAATAAAGACAGTGCCTCAGTCTCTTAGGTATGTTAACATCGACAACAGGAATCATGTCATAGGTAAGATGGTGCATGAGAACTCTACAATTGGAATTGCTCAAGAAATGGGATCACAGACAAGAATATCTGGATCACAAAATAAATGAGAATCTCTCAGTTGGTGGAAAGAGTCTGTAAGAAGAAACAGTGTCTGGTTTTAACAACAACATTAGAGACTGGGGAGTGCATTTGCACTCACAGGTGGTACAGGGTACCTGGAGCAGAGAAGAAAAAAACCTTCATTTAAACATTCTAGAAATGAGAGCGGTCTGGTAAGCAATCTTATAGTTTCAACCTTTCCTGAAACAGAGCTATCTCAAGCTATATTCAGAGAATCAAACAATAGTAGTTTTCCTAAACAAACAAGGCGGTACTAGGACTGTGTTTATTATGAAGTAGTTGACACCAATTATGAGTTAGACATCTAAGTTCTCTATCAGCCCTTTATGGAGCAGGCAAGGACAACATACTGGCAGATTACCTCAGCCGCCATCAAGTTCATCCAGGAGAATGGGCTTTGAAAGAAGAGGTGTTTTGGCTGCTGGTACAATGGTTTGGTCTACAGCAAATAGATGTAATGGCGACAACGCAGAAAGACAAACTGAGTCGATTCTTCTCTCACCACAAGAATCTAGGACAGTAGGAGGAGATGCCTTGAAAATACCGTGGGAAGTTTATTTGGGATATATGTTCCCTCCAGTCTCTCTCATTACAAGAGTCCCGAGAAAGATAAGCCAGGAAGAAGTGATAGCAATTCTACCATGGCCACTACCATTATGTCCGGATCTTCTGTACCAAGGATCAGTCATTATGCCAGATCTTCTATACCAAGGATCAGTATTACACCTGAACCTGAGTACACTCTCCTTGATGGTCTGGAAATTCAGCAGATGTTGCTCAAAAACAAGGGATTCTCAAGTGAAATAAATGAAGTTCTGCTACAAGCCAGAAAACAGAATTCTTCAGATATTTATTATTAAATTTGTAAAAAAAATTATTTTTTTGGTGCAGGAACAGTTCAATCAAACCCTTGGCACCAAATATTCCTCAAATATTAGATTTCATACAGGAAGGTCTGAATAAGGAAGTGAAGTTTCAGCATTAAGTGTTCTGCTGGATGCAACATTAGCTGTTGAGGAATTAATAAAACATTTCTTGAAAGCAGTTAAAAAGAGGCATACAATAGGCCATCTGTGACACCATGGGATCTTCATGACATTCTGGACTCCTTATTGACAGATGGGCCCATATGAGCCGCCACATGAGACTCCTCTTAAATGGCTTAAACTTAAAATGCTGTTTTTGATGGCCAAATATGTCTGCAAGATGAATAGGAGAAATACAAAATTAGGATTTGACTTTAAGGACAAATCCTATTTTTTTTAACTAAGGTAGTGTCTGATTTTAATTTGAATCAAGAAATTACATTGCCCACATTTGTGTTTACAAGCAGAGAATGAAGAGAAGTGACTTCATACATTAGATGTTGTAATAACAACCTCCACCCAAAGAACAAGGAGGTTGAGAAACACTGATCAGCTCTTTGTATTACCTTCTGGAGCAGAAGGACAAGCTCCATCAGAGGATACCCTTCCAAGTTGGATAGGTGGGGACATCATATAGACTTATAATGGGAAAGATCTGGAGCTGCCCAAAATAATAAAGGCGCATTCAACTAGAGCAGTGGCAACTTCTTGGGCTTGAAGAACCCAAGAATCAACAAGAGAAATGTTTGAAGCCGCAGGATGGTCTACCACCAACGCCTATACAAGATATTATATGCTGGAGGTGACACCAGTAAGTGAAGCTCAGTTTGGAAGGAGTATTTTTCAGACTCGAGTTCAATACATACTTTTTCTTTTTGCACTCATTATGGTGTCACTGTTTATTGACCTATCCTATACATTACTGCTTGGGTACATCCCATTATTTATGTCTGCCAGGGAGTCCAAAGAGGAAATAAGCAAATTATGTTTACCTGATCACAATGTTTCCTTGAAGGACTCCATGGCAGCCCTAATATTCCCACCCTAGTTGTGTATTGTGTTTTTCAGAAGCAGCTTGGGAGGTTACTGCAAGACACTGAGGAAGAGGAGGATTTACATTATATAACCTCAGGTGTTTTATCCTGTCTATGCTCAGCTGAGTGGGATGTTAACCCATTAGTTATGGCTGTCATGGAGTTCTTTGAGGAAACAAAATTATCAGGAAAACATTTATTTCTGCATAGCCCCTTAATGCCCAGAGGGAGGACAGTCCTTGCAGTCATGGTTCCTCAGAGGTTTCCTCCACAGGGGGTTTTTCCTCTCCTGAGAGCTGAAGGATGACTACTTGTGAGTCCAGGGGTATCCACTATCTTGTTTCTCTTATAGAACAAGTTTGTAAAAGCCATAGGTCAATCTCGGCCCATATTTTGCTAGTTTATTATGCAGAATAACAAATACATGTTTCGTTTTAAAGACAATGTTAATAAAAGTATTTTTAAATATATTTTGTACAAGTTTCCCTTTGTTTTCTTGATAAATGCTCCTGAAAGGGGGAGAAACGTGGTGTGTGAGATATTGACTGGGGAGGGGGGGGGGGGCAGATATGGTAATTAAGGGAAGTACAGGGGTAACTGAAATAATGAACACTCAGCTAATTAAGATAAACCACAATTAAAGAGAAGGTAAAGGTAAGCCTAAGTACATCTGAGGAGTAAGAAGGAAAAGACTAAGGTGTAGATTTAACAAACCTTCTAAAAAGGAAAAGTGGAGGAGTTGCCCATAGCAACCAGTTAGATTCTAGCTTTCATATTCTAGAATGCACTAGATAAATGGGAACTAGAATCTGATTGGTTGCAATGGGCAACACCTGCACTTTTCCTTTTTGGAATGTTTGATGAATCTGTCCCTAAGGCTAAATGCACACAAGTGCTTTTAATATATCCATGCTATATCTGTCCTCTGTAAGATAGATGACAGCACATTAGGGATGATTGATCTCAATGAGAAAAAGCAGAACCTGTGCACATTGGCTTATTTAAATAACATGGGATGGATGTGGATGGCAAGAAAAGATGTGTCCTTTCCATATGCACATCTTGTGATTTGTGAACCCTATGTACACAGGTCGTGTTTCTTCTCATATATCAATGACCCCTAGTGCCCCAGTCTCACCCTAGTGTGTCTCCTCCATCTACTGATGGAAAAATGGGGACCTCCATGGGCACTAGCTCTAAGATGGGAAGATGATGAACTGAAAGAGGTATCTGAGGTTTAAGAGAAGTGATTAGAACTAATGATACATCTGAAATGTGGTCACAAGGAAGTAAAACAAATCTGTGTGTAAATGGAAGATATGTAAATATCATATACAGTTGCTGCTTTCATGCACCTGTTTCCTGTTTGTTCTGAGTGACTTCACTTAAACGGGGGTGGAGCCCCCACCACACCTCCGAAACATTATTTCATGATATGCACCTGTCTCACAATAAACTAGCTAGTATGAGCTTTTCAAATGTATGTTATATTTGAGGCGTGTTGCCTGAAATAACATTTATTATTGGATCTATGTTTGGTAAGTGGAGGTGACAAGAGCATATTGAAAGCACCACAGCTTCACATTGGAAGTGAAAGAAGGAGACAGACCCTACTGATAAACCTTGAGTAGAAAGCTGCACAGAGGATTCTGAGACATGTTGGGACCTCTACACAAAAATATAGTATCTGACAATAAACATAACACCCTAATATACTTCTAGCAAAACCCTTTAAGGGGAATTGCAGTAATGTAGAAGTAGTTCATCCTATGAAACATACATTATAGTAAATTTTCTTTATATGTTTTGGAATACTAAAGTAAGCTCCTGGAAGTACAAGTATTGGTTATTATTATAGGATGAACTCTGGTGAGTCAGTACACTACACAAAGGGATTTAATAAATATAACTGTTCCAGCTTCAGTTCCAAGACTACTAATGGGTTTTAACTTGTTTATATCACAGAGTTGGCTTGGTTTGTATCAGAAAGGCATGTATGAGAATGACATATATAAGTAACAGAGATCTTATCTTGTAGGTGGTAGAAACAACTTGTTGTGATTCACTCTTATGCCTGCTCATTTGTACCTATGTCTTACTATTTTGTAGGGTTTATTGCAAATACCTTTGTGGAAGTAGGCCTTACTACTACTAGCCAAACCTGCACGAGTCAAGGGGAAAGTGCATAATTAATAAAGTAT
The DNA here is from genome assembly GCF_038048845.1 of Mixophyes fleayi. Taxonomy (NCBI): domain Eukaryota; kingdom Metazoa; phylum Chordata; class Amphibia; order Anura; family Limnodynastidae; genus Mixophyes; species Mixophyes fleayi. Next base: position 63,972,726 of record NC_134405.1, read on the forward strand.
TGTTTTTATGATCGTATATTTATAAAGTGCTGGCATATTATGCAGCATGGTACATTGAAGGGATTATAATACAAATACATTACATCCAATGACAAGAAACAGACAGTAAATATGGTCCTTCCCAAAACAGCTTTCACACCTCTCACCGACTTGATAAAGGACAAGATTTGTTACCACGATTTGATACCCTTACATCATGTCAGAGCATAGTTGCCCATTCTCACGCAATGTTTAGAAGACTCCCAAACTAGGGTGAGATCTCCTGGACCAAGTTATGTGTATGTGTGTGGGAGATTTTGGTTACTGGGTTGGGCTGCAGCAAAGCGGGGGAGATAGAGGTGCCCAGGGTTCTTCTCCCAGGCCTTATGGTGGAGCCATTCACCTGATGGTGTAGAACATTTTAACGCACTTAGACAACTTTATTTAGTTATGTTTATTGCTGGCGATCCAGAAATGTTTCAGGGTTGCATTTTGCATTTACACAATGATTTTCCTCCATTCTTAGTATAGTCTGACAAAGCTGTGTATTTCTCTTTTTCTCCTACACGCCGGACAAGCCATTATATTAACCTCTTTAGTGACATTGTGTAAAGCAGGCTTAGGCAAGCTGTGGCTGTGCATCATGCCAACCATACTGAAACTTGTAGTTTGAAAAAAGCAGCATAGCCACAAATTACTTACTTCTAGCACAGAAACTAAATCCAGGACAGTTACATTATTAATATAATCCTTTATACACCATTTAATAATTATTATGAGATATATAACTTTTTGGTTTTTCCTATCCTGGTGTATTTTAAGATGAATAACTGATTGGTTCTTCCCATGCACAGCTATTATTTGTTAGTGAGTTCCCATTAGTTATTGAACAAAAACATATCCTCTTTATGCATTGTTTGTTCCAGTTGCAAGCTTACGTATTGTCTTAGTTAGTTGCACCGTTATCATCATCTAGTACACTATATTTTATCCAATAACTAAAATTATTCCACAGATAGGGGAGAGTGACTGCGTAGACCCATGGGAAAAAAAGAGAGCTTGCTGCTTCCTATAGTTCCAAGTGGTCACCCTCTTCTTTAGCCATAATACAGCAGGGGGGTGTCCCGGGAAAAATTGAATTTCGGTTTCCTGGGACACCCTAAGGTGACAACAGGACAGTACAATACAGGCAGGGTACAACAGAACAGTATAATACAGGCAGGGTACAACAGGACAGTATAATACAGGCAGGGTACAACAGGACATACAAATCTATCAATTTGTTTATGTCATTTTTGGAATGGGGAGCAAAATATATATTTGCCCCCCACTCCCTTGTTCCACCCCAGAAACAGAGGACAGGAGAGGAGAGTGACTGTGGAGGGGCTCAGGGCTGTCTTAATCCACCACTCACTATAAGCAGCGCACTAATCGTGTAAGGTAAATTAATGTCATGTTGTCACAGCCTATGCTGGCTCTCTGTTCTGTGCCTGTTGCTATTTTTAGGAGGGGGAGGGTCTGTCATAGAACCCACCTGTTGAGTGTTGTTCCCCTCCAAAAGAGTGATCATTAACTATTTAATGCACAATCCTGTAGTCACTGTAGAAGAGCTGGAAACTTGGTAATATATTTCAGTTTATGATTTGTGATTGTTTATTTTTTGGGGAAGAGTATTTTTAAACTTCTGAGCAAAGCAGGAAATGGTATTCAGATAAACAGAGTATAACAGGACAGCATAATACAGGCAGGGTACAACAGGACAGCATAATACAGGCAGGGTACAACAGGACAGCATAATACAGGCAGAATACAACAGGACAGTACATTACTGGCAGAATACAACAGGACAGTACATTACAGGCAGGGGACAACAGGGCAGTACATTACAGGCAGGGGACAACAGGACAGTATAACACAGGCAGGGTACAACAGGACAGTACAATACAGGCAGGGTACAACAGGACAGTATAATACAGGCAGGGTGACAACAGGACAGTATAATACAGGCAGGGTACAACAGGACAGTATAATACAGGCAGGGTACACCAGGACAGTATAATACAGGCAGGGTACACCAGGACAGTACAATACAGGCAGGGTACACCAGGACAGTACAATACAGGCAGGTGACAACAGGACAGTATAATACAGGCAGGTGACAACAGGACAGTACAATACAGGCAGGGTACAACAGGACAGTATAATACAGGCAGGTGACAACAGGACAGTATAACACAGGCAGGGTACAACAGGACAGTATAACACAGGCAGGGTACAACAGGACAGTACAATACAGGCAGGGTACAACAGGACAGTACAATACAGGCAGGGTGACAACAGGACAGTATAATACAGGCAGGGTACACCAGGACAGTACAATACAGGCAGGTGACAACAGGACAGTACAATACAGGCAGGGTACAACAGGACAGTACAATACAGGCAGGGTACAACAGGACAGTATAATACAGGCAGGGTACAACAGGACAGTATAATACAGGCAGGGTACAACAGGATAGTACAATACAGGCAGGTGACAACAGGACAGTATAATACAGGCAGGTGACAACAGGACAGTATAATACAGGCAGGGTACAACAGGACAGTATAATACAGGCAGGGTACAACAGGACAGTACAATACAGGCAGGTGACAACAGGACAGTACAATACAGGCAGGGTACAACAGGACAGTACAATACAGGCAGGTGACAACAGGACAGTATAATACAGGCAGGGTACAACAGGACAGTATAATACAGGCAGGTGACAACAGGACAGTATAATACAGGCAGGGTACAACAGGACAGTATAATACAGGCAGGTGACAACAGGACAGTATAATACAGGCAGGGTACACCAGGACAGTACAATACAGGCAGGTGACAACAGGACAGTACAATACAGGCAGGGTACAACAGGACAGTACAATACAGGCAGGGTACAACAGGACAGTACAATACAGGCAGGGTACAACAGGACAGTATAATACAGGCAGGGTACAACAGGACAGTACAATACAGGCAGGTGACAACAGGACAGTATAATACAGGCAGGTGACAACAGGACAGTATAATACAGGCAGGTGACAACAGGACAGTATAATACAGGCAGGGTACAACAGGACAGTATAATACAGGCAGGTGACAACAGGACAGTATAATACAGGCAGGGTACAACAGGACAGTACAATACAAGCAGGTGACAACAGGACAGTACAATACAGGCAGGGTACAACAGGACAGTATAATACAGGCAGGTGACAACAGGACAGTATAATACAGGCAGGGTACAACAGGACAGTATAATACAGGCAGGTGACAACAGGACAGTATAATACAGGCAGGTGACAACAGGACAGTATAATACAGGCAGGGTACAACAGGACAGTATAATACAGGCAGGTGACAACAGGACAGTATAATACAGGCAGGGTACAACAGGACAGTACAATACAGGCAGGTGACAACAGGACAGTATAATACAGGCAGGGTACAACAGGACAGTATAATACAGGCAGGTGACAACAGGACAGTATAATACAGGCAGGGTACAACAGGACAGTACAATACAGGCAGGTGACAACAGGACAGTACAATACAGGCAGGTGACAACAGGACAGTATAATACAGGCAGGTGACAACAGGACAGTATAATACAGGCAGAGTACAACAGGACAGTATAATACAGGCAGGTGACAACAGGACAGTATAATACAGGCAGGGTACAACAGGACAGTACAATACAGGCAGGTGACAACAGGACAGTATAATACAGGCAGGTGACAACAGGACAGAATAATACAGGCAGGTGACAACAGGACAGTATAATACAGGCAGGGTACAACAGGACAGTATAATACAGGCAGGTGACAACAGGACAGTACAATACAGGCAGGGTACAACAGGACAGTACAATACAGGCAGGTGACAACAGGACAGTATAATACAGGCAGAGTACAACAGGACAGTATAATACAGGCAGGTGACAACAGGACAGTATAATACAGGCAGGGTACAACAGGACAGTATAATACAGGCAGGTGACAACAGGACAGTATAATACAGGCAGGGTACAACAGGACAGTACAATACAGGCAGGTGACAACAGGACAGTATAATACAGGCAGGGTACAACAGGACAGTATAATACAGGCAGGTGACAACAGGACAGTATAATACAGGCAGGGTACAACAGGACAGTACAATACAGGCAGGTGACAACAGGACAGTACAATACAGGCAGGGTACAACAGGACAGTATAATACAGGCAGGTGACAACAGGACAGTATAATACAGGCAGAGTACAACAGGACAGTATAATACAGGCAGGTGACAACAGGACAGTATAATACAGGCAGGGTACAACAGGACAGTACAATACAGGCAGGTGACAACAGGACAGTATAATACAGGCAGGTGACAACAGGACAGAATAATACAGGCAGGTGACAACAGGACAGTATAATACAGGCAGGGTACAACAGGACAGTATAATACAGGCAGGTGACAACAGGACAGTATAATACAGGCAGGGTACAACAGGACAGTACAATACAGGCAGGGTACAACAGGACAGTATAATACAGGCAGGGTACAACAGGACAGTATAATACAGGCAGGTGACAACAGGACAGTAGAATACAGGCAGGTGACAACAGGACAGTAGAATACAGGCAGGTGACAACACAAACCGCTTTATCTGTCTCTAGTTGATGCTCTGTTCCTTCTCTCATCCGAGGACTCTAGTTTAAGTCTATAAATTGTATATATTATACCAAGCTATCAATTTGTTTCACCTAATCATAACTCTCACCCCAACTTAATTCTTCCTTCCCATTGCTCTGCATATACACATTATAACTAGGGATGTGCACCGGCGACTTTTGGTATCTCGTGTTTTGTGTTTTGGATTCGGATTTGCGTGATGTTTTGGGTTTCGGATTTGTTTCGCAAAACACCTGCCGAAAGGTTTTGGTTCGGATTTAAGGTTTTGGATTCGGATTTTTTTTGAAAAAAGCATAAAAAGTTCAAAAATCAAGTTTTTGGTCTTATTTTCACTCCTACGCTATTATTAACCTCAATAACATTCAATAACAATCATTTCCACTAATTTACAGTGTATTCTGAACACCTCACAATATTGTTATTAGTCCAAAACGTTGCAACGAGGTATCTTTCTGGACTGCGTAGTGGAGTGGTCCCCACAATATAATAAGAAAACCATCAACTGGTCTTAATTACACCAAAAATTGTACCTGGACTGCGTAGAGGAGTGGTCACCACAATATAATTTAGAAACCCTCAAATGGTCTGAATCCCACTAAAAATTGTTCCTGGACTGCGTAGAGGAGTGGTCCCCACAATATAATAAGAAAACCGGCATCAACTGCTCTTAATTACACCAAAAATTGTATCTGGACTGCGTAGAGGAGTGGTCCCTACAATATAATTAAAAAACCCTCCACGGGTCTGAATTCCACAAAAAAAGTTTCTTGACTGCATAGTGGGGTGGCCCCGGTACACAATTTTTTACCGGGGCCACAATATAATTAAAAAACCCTCCACGGGTCTGAATTCTACCAAAAAAGTTTATGGACTGCATAGTGTAGTGTTCCCCCTAATATTATTTTAAAATTTTGCAGCAACAGTCAGCGTTGTTTAATATCTGATACACCTCTATCTGGACTGCATAGTGGAGTGGCCCCGGTACTAAATTTGGTACCGGGGCCACAATACCTCCTCCAACTTCCAAGTGTAGTGTTTATAACATATAAACACTACAGTAGTTCTAGCACGTCAATACCTCGTTTTAAATTATGACAGGGCATTTTACTTTTGGTTTAATTTTTTGAATTTGTTGACATTTTGTTTTACTTTTTGAACATGGCAAACGACTGTTGAATGGTCACATAATGCCAAAAAAAGAGTTGCAAGATGGAATTGTCCCTGGGCCCTCCCACCCATCCTTATGTTGTTGAAATAGGACATGCACACTTTAACAAACCAATCATTTCAGCGACAGGGCCTACCAAACAACTGTGGCTGAAATGATTGGTTTGTTTGGGCCCCCACACCAAAAAAACAATTCATCTCTCCCTGTACAAACTAAACAGGCTCTACTGAGGAAAGATGTCGTCCTCATCCTCAACCTCTGATTCCTCTCTCCCTACAATGTGTACTTCCTCTTCCTCACACATTATCAATTCGTCCCCGCTGGACTCCACAACCACAGGTCCCTCTGTACTATCTGGAGGGCAGTGCTGTACTTGATTGAGGAATTGATTATTCATTTTTATAAACATCATTTTTTCAACGTTGTAAGGAAGCAACCTCCTTCGCCGCTCACTGACCAGGTTCCCCGCTGCACTAAAAACTCTTTCCGAGTACACACTGGAGGGGGGACAACTCAGGTAAAATAGAGCCAGTTTGTACAGGGGCTTCCAAACTGCCTTTTTTTCCTGCCAGTAACAATATGGACTGTCTGACATGTCTACTTGGATGGTGTCAGCAAAATAATCCTCCACCATTTTTTCAATTGTGACAGCATCCAATGCAGCGACAGTAGACATATCTGCAATGGTTGGCAGGTCCTTCAGTCCGGACCAGATGTTATCAGCATCCCCGCCAGCGGGTCTTTTAGGAAAACTGAGCTTTTTCCTCGCAGCCATAGATGTGGAAGAAAATGAGGGTGGAGCTGTTGGCATGTCACGGTCCTCTTCAGAGGACAATATCCTGACCAGCAGGTCTTTGCACCGCTCTGTAGACTTGTGTCCGCCGGAAACAGAGATACAACATACGCTTTAAACCGAGGATCGAGCACGGTGGCCAGAATGTATTCCTCTGACTTTAAAAGAGTGACCACCCTCGGATCCTGGCAAAGCGTACGAAGGGCTACATCCACAAGAGCTACATGCTTGGTGGAATCGCAATGGTTTACCAGCTCCTCCCTCACTTTCTCCAGCTGCTTCTGCAACAGCCTGATCAGGGGAATGACCTGACTCAAGCTGGCAGTGTCGGAACTGACTTCTCGTGTGGCAAGTTCAAATGGCTGGAGAACCTTGCACAACACGGAAATCAGTCTCCACTGCGCTTGACTCAGGCGCATCCCCACTCCTTTGCCTATGTCGTAGATGGCTGTGTAGGCCTGACTGGCCTTTTGCTGCTCCTCCATCCTCTGCAGCATATAGAGGGTGGAGTTCCAGCGCGTCACAACCTCTTGTTTGAGGTGATGGCAGGGCAGGTTCATGGTTTTTTTATGTGCCTCTAGTCTGCGGTAGGCACTGGCTGAATGCCGAAAGTGTCCAGCAATTTAGCGCGCCACCGCAAGCATCTCCTGCACACCCCTGTCACTCTTGAGGTAATGCTGGAAATTGCCCATATTTAATGCCCGCACAATGTTACTGGCATTGTCTGACACCACAAATCCCCATGAGAGTCTAAGTGGGGTAAGCCACTGGGAGTTAATTTCCCTCAGTTTCTCTAATATGTTGTCAGCATTGTGCCTCTTATTAAAGCCTGTAATACACAATGTTGCCTACCTTTGCACGAGCAGCCGTTTTGTAGATGCTGCTACCGATGCAGCTGTTGCTGTTGCTGCGGAAGGGGATGCATCTACCCAGTGGGCTGTCACAGTCATATAGTCCTTCGTTTGCCCAGAACCACTTGTCCACATGTCCGTGGTTAAGTGGACAGTGGGTACAACCGCATTTTTTAGAGCACTGAGGACACTTAATCGTACTTCTCTGTACATTTTTGGTATCGCCTGCCTAGTGAAGTTGAATCTCGACGGGATTTGGTACCGGGGACACAATACCTCCATCAACCCTCTAAATCCCACTCCACTGATGGCGGACACCGGGCGCACGTCTAACACCAACATAGCAGTTACAGCCGCAGTTATACGCTTTGCAATAGGGTGACTACTATCGTATTTTGTGGTTATGGCAAACGACTGTTGGACGGTCAATTGTTTTGTGAAAGACTTAGCGGTCTTACGACTTCCCCTCTGGGAAGATGACCGACTAACAGCAGCAACAGCAGCAGTGGCAGTAGTAGGCGTACCGCTGCAGGATTCCTCAGATGAATCCCGTATTGAGGAGGACTCAGTCTGGCTGCTGACTTGGGCTGCAGGACTGAATCTGATGGAGATCGTGGAGGAAGTTGACGAGGAGGGTGTTGCTGGTGTGTATCCAACTGGACCACGGGATTTAGGTGTCCCTGTACCGATGAGGGTCCTAGCCCCAGTTCCTGAACTAACCACTGAACTATGAAGGTTATTCAGGTGACGTATAAGGGAGGATGTCCCTAGGTGGGCAAGATCCTTACCCCTGCTTATTTGAGCTCTACATAAGCTACATATGGCCATACATTAGTTGTCCGGATTTGGATAAAAATAACTCCAGACCGAAGAGGTGCATTTTTTGGTCTTCTGACCCGGCATGACAATGGGCTTTTTAATCCCATGGACATCAGCTGTTTCCCCCACTGCTGCCTCATTTACAATAACCACATCACCATCCTCATCATCAAGTTCCTCCACAGCGCCAGCTACATCATCAATAGGCTCCTCCCGAGCCACCTCTTCCCATACAGTGATGGGAAGGTCAGGCTTGACAACCCCCAACACCTTTGGACTCGCCTTGGGGATTTGTGATAATGTCTCTTTAGAAGGCAGAGTTGTTTGCTGTGTTGTTGCTGACAGCATAACTCTCTTAAATTTTTTGTAGGGGGGGGGAGGAGGAGGGCTCAGTTCCTTGGGTGAAGCTGAACCACTAGTCATGAACACGGGCCAGGGGCTAATCCGTTCCTTGCCACTGCGTGTCTTAAATGGCATATTGGCAACTTTACGTTTCTCCGCAGATGATTTTAAGTTTATCTTTTTGCTACTTTTACTTAACTTGGGCTTTTTGGATTTTACATGCCCTGTACTAGGAGATTGGGCATCGGGCTTGGAAGACTATGTCATGACTAGTGGCAGCAGCTTCAGCATTAGGAGGAAGTGGGTCTTGATCTTTCCCTACTTTATCCTCCAAATTTTTGGTCTCCATTATATGTAGCACAAGATACTGCAGAATGTGTGAACTTGGTAATATTGCAGTACCAATGGACTGATACTGCTGGATTGGTTTTGCAAATTTTGTTGTAATTACTTTTTTAAAAAAAAAATTTTTTGGTATTTTTTAAAAACTTGGGAATAATGGGGAAATAACTATGCCCTTAGAAGCACAGAGCACAGGACACAGCACCACTGGACTGAACAGGACACAGCACAGGACCCAGCAGCACCACTGAACTCAGAAGGACAGAGCACAGGACAGAGCACAGGACACAGCACCACTGGACTGATACTGCAGAATGTGTGAACTTTGTAATATTGCAGTACCACTGGACTTTTACTGCTGAATGTGTGAACTTGGTAATATTGCAGTACCAATGGACTTATACTGCAGGATTGGTTTTGCAAATTTTGTTGTAATTAAAAAAAATTTTAATAACTTTTTTTTAGTTTTTTTGAAAATGGGGAATAATGGGGAAATAACTATGCCCTTAGAAGGACAGAGCACAGGACACAGCACCACTGGACTGAACAGGACACAGCACAGGACCCAGCAGCACCACTGACCTCAGAAGGACAGAGCACAGCACACAGCACCACTGGACTAATACTGCAGAACACAGCACTGCACAGCACAGAACTAAACAGCACAGCACGAGATATAGCAGGACAGAGGACCACCTAACACACCCTCCCTCTACCCTGATCAATGCCCGAGTGAAGATGGCGACGACTAGCGGGGAATTTATAGGATCCGAGTATCGCGAGATCCGACAGCGGGATTATGACTCCGAGCCTCGGTTTCAGGTTTTCATTTGGTCCCAATACCCGGATCCGGCTCGGACCGGAAACGTTCGGGTGGGCTCGGATTCACGAAATCTGAGTGCGCTCATCTCTAATTATAACCTGTCCTGATGTGGGTTCTCTGACAGATTATAAACACTTTCTGATAAGCCTTGTGCCGCCGACACTGTCACTTTGATTTCAGCATCCAACGTCCTGATGTGACTTCCTGCTCTTAGGCTTGTTTAGTACAGAGCAAATATTCACCCGGGCAGAAGATTGGGCACCTGTAGGCAGACGTTCCAACACAACCAATGTTATCAGGGAGAGATGTGTCCGGTGTTTTCTTTGTTGTTCAAGGTCAGAGGGCCGAAAATAGAAGAGTAAGAACTGCTCAATTCGGCAACCGCTCATGGGAACAGCCGCAGGTCTCCTTGGAGACTGGATTCTTCAGCCCTCTACTTATAAGAGGGAGCTTCTGATAACTTGGGAAGAAGGCAGCAAATAACTCTTCACCTCCACCAAAGGAGGACCTGAAAAAGTGCTAAAATCAATTAACCCCATGGAGACTTTCTGTATATGCAAATCAAAACCACGTGGCGCGATATCCACATTCTATATATGGGAGACCTTGGAATCAGATGAGTGGTCCAAAGTGAAGGAAAGGACACACGATCTACCCCATTACATCAAAGGCCTGTTGGAGAAATTGTGATCAGGATGGTTCTTTCATTCTTATGTGGTGGAGTTTTTGGAGAGATACTTATGGCTTAATATGGAACATCACTGATCTCCCACTTCCAGTTACCAGATTCATAAACCCTTCTACACCGCTCCCTTCCAGACACCCCCATATGTACAGCCGCATGGGCCATAATCTTCATGCAGCAAAATGTGCGATAACCGCTAACTGGAAGCAAGCAGATCCTCTTGCAGTGGTATAGCAGATACACCACTATGAATACATAGAGTATACTTCATGGCTACCCTATCAAATTCCACTCCATGTGGGCCCTCTGGCTCAGTTATTATTATGAGGCCCGTGTGTGTGTCTGTGTGTTAGGAAATTTAGACTGTAAGCTCCAATGGGGCAGGGACTGATGTGAGTTCTCTGTACAGCGCTGCGGAATTAGTGGTGCTATATAAATAAATGATGATGATGATTGTATGTGCTATGCTCTAGATTGCATCCCCCTCCCTAACCCTACACTTTTCCCGTTCTGTACCCCTCGCCACCTTTGAAAAAAAATTAATATTTTTTTCAAAAAAAAGAAAAGAGTGCTAAAATATTCAAAGTACTATATTAATAAATAAGTGGAATAAAGAAGTGGAAAAATGCTCTAGCCATTTTTAGTTGCTAGACAAATCCATCTCAGGTTTGGCAGCTCCAGGGGCACGCAACACCTTGGGACTTCCAGCAACCAGCATTAGGCCAGAGGGCCAAGTAACGGTACCTCCCCCACCAGGGGTGCTTCTAAACCCCACTACACATAAGCACATCAAAGGGGAAAGTGTATTATAAACAGTAGATACTCAATGATGGACTTGTTTCTATGTGGATAAGGCAGGGAATACTGTTCCCTGAGGACATTGGGCCTTCCCCTCTCTGGCAATAGCACTCTTAGCGAAACGGGCGTTGGTGTTTCTGCTCCCTGCACCTTGTTCTATTATTGATTTGAGGCTGCTCATTTTTCTTATATAGGTATCATCATTTATTTATATAGCGCCAACATATTCCGTAGCACTTTACAACTGGGGACAAACATAATAAACTAATAAACAAACTGGGTAAAACAGACAAAGAGGTGAGAAGGCCCTGCTCGCAAGCTTACAATCTATGGGTACTGCTCCGTTATGCCCACAGTTTATTTGGAGCTTCAGCTAAGCAGTTAGCAAATCACTCCCCATGTATGCTGCGACAGTCTGATACTAGATAGCCTTAGGGCATTCAGAATTCTATTAATACTGTCCTACGATAGGAGGTGAATAAGAGGATACAATTTAGACATCTTTATAGGAGGTTATAGAAATGTATGCATCTCCGTTCTGCTTAGCCTACAGTTTACTCTAGCTCCAATTAGACAGCTAATAACCTATTCCCACATTCTTATGTAGATACTTATTTAATATCAATGGCTACAAGGAGTAGAGATTTATATTATGATTGCCTGTTGGTGAAAGATACTTAACCTGATTCTGGTGGGATAACCAGCTGATCATTGGGGCTTTCCTTATATAATATCAGGGCTATATCTCTGAATATAATTTCTAACAGATTATATAGGTACAGTCAGCAGTTTTAAAACACTTATATTTGCACATTTATCACTTTGTTCTATATTTCGCTAATTTTATATTGGTATTAATAAAAGTTAAGTTTTAATTTTGGATGTATTTCCTGCCAAAACGATTGTAAAAGGAGTATTGAAATGTGCACCTACGACAACCAGCTTCTTTTTTTTCTCTTTATTGTTCAAATTGATAAGTTTAAGGTGACACCCCCAAATATATAAATTATATTATATTATAACGGTATTTAATTATATGGGTATATTTTGATAGGGGTCATCAACTCCAAGCTATTTGGTGTGACGGTTTTCTCTCTCTTTTTTCAGCTAGGTGGAAAGTAACATCTGTATGTTGGGTGCACTACATAAATAGTAGGCGGCTTATTTGGAAGTACAGAGTAAACTACACTGGGGTTGTTGGAAGGAACAGGCTATGTACCTATCCTGGGCAGTACAGTAATGCTGATCTTGGAAGGACTAGTGTAGCGGTGTTAGATGTACAGAGTAAACAGCACTGGGGCTAGAAGTACTACACCAATGCTGTGTGTGCACTGGAAATAGGGAATTGGTGAAGTAGTGTAGCTATGCTGGAGGTAAAGAGCATTGGTGTTCAAGGGAGCAATGCAAAACAGGTACAAGGCAAAACAAGAGTCATCCACAATAAAAATACACAAGATTGAACCAATTAAACTCTTTAATATGGAGTCTTATAAATAAATTCTGTAAAATTATCAGCAATAGAATAACAGCTATAGCCATATTTCTGTGCATACAAAAATGCTGATGAACTGGCGAGAGTCTCCGACGTCTACATAGGTACCAATAACACCATATATCTGATCAGAAACCTAATCAAAGCCAATTATAGGTGCAGTAGATTGCATTGTAGGTGACAGTACTACTTTGGTTGCAATTTGGTGTCTACAAACTCTGCAGTCGGAGTATGGATTTAATATTGCACATCTGCCCTCTGGTGTTTGGTAACAGCATTGCAGGCATGTTTTGTTTCAGCAAATTGAAACAAATTCACAGTGGTTAAAAATTAGCATTACACCTCCATAATTCTCAAAGACATAAATTGGTCACAGTCATATAATTTGATCACATTGCTGCAATAGTCTTTAGTTTCTTAATTCGATAAGGAGGTTAAAAAAAGACCAAAAAAAACCCAAAACAATCTCTAGAGCAGTGTCTCCCATGTTCTTCCAATTCCCCTTGAAAATTGCATGCTTGAATCTTAATTTCCATCATCAACAAATGGGCAATCACATTTGTTTATTATAGTAATTTTCATGGGCTTAAACAAGATTAACTATGTTTTTGTGAGATTCTGAAGACGTACCATTAGTATTGTATTGTAATAGGTTTGCCCTGTTGATTAAATTTCATTTGTGTGTGCTAAAGTTCCTATATGGTTTTCAATAAATGTTATATATGGTGTATAGTATATTTCCAGTCTGTACATGGCTTTGTACAAATATGGTGTATATGAAGAGTCTTTAACTGGTACCTAAACCCTTCCATAAACCAGAGGTAGGCCACTTACTGTACGCTAGCTATTGTGGAACTACAAGTACCAGGCAGCCTGCCACAACAACTGGCAAGCCACATGTTGCCTACAAATAATCACACACCACTTACTGGCAGCTAAAATAAAATTGGATGTAATCAAAAATAGTTATTTCAAAATATATATTTAGATAAAGATATCACTGCATGACCCCTATTTATTGGAGTTGTAGAAAATTCTCCCCAAGGACATATACAAGGAATCCGGACCCTTTTCCTTAAAACCATTCTATAAACAGTGCTTCAAAACTTTTACTGCACCAGCAGGGGAGCTTCCAGAGAGGATATTATGGAGTCATTTCATTTATTGGTCATTAGAATACAGGTTTCTAAATTACATCTTCATTTAAGTGATAAAATTATTTCATCTATACTCCCTTCTTCCTCAACCCCATTATAGCAATAGTTATCTGCCCACCATAATCTGCAGCACTACATAGAATAATATGTATTCTCTATGAAGTGGATTACAAGTATCAGGAACGACTTCTCAAGAATCACCTGTACATTCATTTATTTCATGTCCTGTGTTTTAACGGTCTGAATTAAGAAAGATGGGCATGAAAATTGCGATTTCCCCCCCCGTAGGCAATAGAACATTGCCCCATCTTAATTCGTATAGATAATGGCACACTGTTTTACTAAACAGCAATGACGTACCTTATAATAGTACCCGTCACAGTGGAGGCAGCTATTTTGTAAGCTGGCACAATATTCACGGAGATGCAGCCTATCAATTCACAAGGACCCAGTGACATCACTCATGAGACACTTAATGGGTCAACGCTCAGTGATGTCACTAGTCCCCAGAGCATGAACAGGAAGAATATAGGCTCAGGCTGCAAGATGGCAGCCACCACTGTGTGTAAGCATCAGTCACGCTGACAGCAAAGCAGGTCCGCAGTTAAGGTTACAAACGGTATTTGTCCTTCAAAATTCTAAAATATCCATTGTATACTATTGTTCTCTAAATATATATTAATGCAAAAATGAGCAGACTTACTTTTTTTGGTCATACATTAGAGAAACGGTCACATCTTAGTTTAGACCTGTACACAGAATGGGTGTATATTATAAAACAGTGCGAGTACCTATTTACACATATAGTATTTAACATTTCTCCAGATTTGTCCGTCATCACAGTCTCATGAGCACATTTCTGAGCCAGCTATTTGGGTCATGGCGAGTGGGGGGGGGGGGGGGGGGGGAGTGATCGGGAAGGGGAGGGTAAATGGATAATCTATGTGGGGATGACGCCGGTGGCGAGGAGGATGATCAGCAGGATGATGAGTCCGACCACAACGGAGATTATAGCGATCATCTTTGCGTTCTTCCACCAATACTTTCGGGCAACTTTCTGCGATGTGGTCTTAAAGTGTTCAGACTGCGGGAGACAGAAATACAGGATACGTGTGAGGAAAGCACATACCAGCCAGGATAGAGAAACAAACAGATCACTGGTAGCTGCCACCAAGTTTTAGCTCACAGAATATAAAAAATATAAGATAAAGATTTGCAGACTTACACTGGCCTCTAGGTCCTCCGTTTTGTTTCTCAATTGGTCCAGATTCTCTCCTCGAGCCAAGATTCGCTCCACGTTTTGAGACATTATATTCTTCACGCCCTCCACCTCGCTCTGCAGGTCTCGTACACGGTCCGTGGCCACCGGGGCCGACGCCCCTCCCATCTCCTGAGGATGCCGAGACAAGACAGCATTAAGATCAACACAGATAATATAATTTCCATACATTCAAGTCCACTCAATCATGGCTCATAAGACACGCCAGTCAAGATACAGTTATAAAGTAATTAAACATAGAAAAATGTTCTTTTGTTCCACGTTATCAACTGTCCCGCAACCTTTTGAACCGCCTGGCCCTCCCCCTTGAATAAGTATTCAAGTGCCGACATCATGCGTGTACAAGAACACTATTGTGGCATGTACACTGCATTCAGAGAAAAGCTTCATCCTTAAGCAGAATATGTGTGCTCCTGGTCACGGAATTACAAGGCTAATGTAAAAGTGATACGTGCATGTAAAACGCGTGGAAACCGTGCTAAAAGACACATCAATGAAGCACAGCTAGGAATAACACATAATTACACAATACAAAGTTATACAACGAGCAGTCAACCACAGAGTTTACACAGAGAACATAGTACTGCAGATCCAGATATTGACACAACAGTGAGCATAAGTGATTATTAACACCTGCGTGAAGTAGACTTGTGCCCAGGAGCATGGGCTGCAGAAACAGGGCTGGGCAGACCAGCCTAGAAGTGCAACGGTAGGAAGGAAAACACAAGCATATATGTGAACGAGCCCGGAGGATTGATAGGCGGCTTCTATATTGGTGGAGCCCACAAAATGTATAGCTGCCAATTGTCTCCAGGACAGTGGCAGATTTTAACAGTGTGTCTCTGGAAAGGTTTCTATTTTTGATAGTGACCAACTATACAGAAACATTATTCTTATTGTATATATTTGATGCAACCATCAATTTGTATTATGCAGGCTTTAAATTTTATTTTTAATGTGATTGTTTTGCCTTTTTAATGATCAATAACCACAAGATGATGGGGATTGCATGCTGATACTGACCTTGCCCCCATCACTGACCTCTGGAGCTACTGCCACATGCAGTAGAACAACAAGGCTCTATAACCCTTGTACAGTACAGCAGGGGCACTGCCCGATGCCCACGTCACCCACCCTCTCGGTCAGTGATGGGTCTCTATCATGCAGCCCACCAGTACTGCACAGGAAGTTGGAGGTTAACTCAATAAAAGGGTATAGATTGCAGGGCTTGTAGTGTGGGAGGGGAAATAAAAAAAATGAGGAAGGAATAAACCGGTCGTTAAGAATGTGGAAACAAGTTCTGTGAAAAAAAAAAAAAAAGAAGCTAATTTGCATTGTCTTCTACAAGTATGTGAGTGATGACAAGTGATAAGCAGAGTGTGGAAAGTGTTATCGTTGTGTATTTCACAGCAGCTTACAGACAAACTAACAAACTCTTATTATTGCCTCACACAACATGGTGATAGCGCGAAGCACAGAATTATAAAGTCTTGCTGTCTATAAGAGTAGGGTAGGCTAACCTATGGCTTGCTAATCAAGCTAGCGAGACGTCACTACCCAATCACAGACTATACATACATATATCACATGTGAATGGTGTGCACACCAGAATCACTGCAAGGAGAACAGAGGAGGAAAGATCCCAGGTGACTCTGCAAATCTTCTGCGCACATACATTAGAATATCGCCTAAAAGGACACATTCCGTGGCCACGCAAAATATTGCGACGCACAATGGGTCAGAAGTCTCATGATGTTTATTACTGCAAACCAAACATGTGACAGTAATTTGGCACCTAGCTGGTGCTGTTTGATCATATATTATTATTATAATATTATATATCCATTAACCCACCCAAAAAAAACAACAATATGACAGTTTCCAGTCAATAAGTATCCATAAGAATACACACCCATGTATCTCAATCTAGGCTAATCACACATGTTGTAATACCACAGCCAATATCAGGCAATAGGCCCCATATCACAGTGTGCAGCCCTAAAACAACCCAAATGTCTAATAATGGCCAAAATCAATCATTGATAAATGCAGTAAGGAGAGGACGGCAATTGGCCTGTGTGCATCAGTCATCTGTCATCCCTACTAATAGTCTGCTATGAGGCCCGAATACTACATGGTGGATCCTCATCACTATTGGCCACGTAGGACATGGATCCTGTCACTTGTGGCCGATGTGACATCAACATGAACACAAACTGAACTGTAATAGGTCATTGTATAACAAGTGCATGCAGTAGGTCAGCAGAGGCTGGCGTGGCATGCTGGGACTTGTAGTTGTAGAACCATGTGCCTACCTCTTTACAATACAGTGCCTCTAGCAGTTCCTGCATACATGGACAGTATCAGCTATGCAGACAGACAGAGGCAGACAGACAGTCAGCTATGCAGACAAAATGGCTCTTTTCACAGAGTAACATTAGTACTCTACTTTACCCCCCTAATTTTTGGAATGCAATAACCTGGTCTGAATGAACAGGTGCTAGACTCGGGATATACAAACAATTCAAGTAATGCAATTAAATCACATATGAACATCTATTATATGTGATCCGTCACATGAGATTTTTTTTTAGTGGCGGTGTAGTTTTTCATAATTTTTTTTGCCATGTAATTAACATTCTATGCAACTTATGGAATTTTCATTTGTGTCAATGAATGCGATTCGTTACACACAACTGGAGGCGTTTAGATTACATTGCAGTATGCCAAGACTGCGTCAGACCATTGGATTAGAGTGCAACTAAATACTGCACTTGTAACAGGCCCCGTTGACAACAGTGTTACAGACATAAACCTATTAGTGTCATACAATTATTCACACAACAAATGTGCGTGTGTGACCAGATTACAGAAATTGGAAATAACCTGGTCAGAGCAGAAGCAAGATATCAGAAGTGAGATAGCATCACATTGGGGCAGAAATGCACTAATAATAAAAGTGACTCATTCTCTCCCCAGACACTGTCACATTAGGAAATCAGATGTGCAGCTAGTTCCATATGGATATCTGTGGATGGTCCCTTCGCTATATCAGCCAGGACACACCGTGAAATAACTTCTCTGACTATACATCCAGTCTACGTTCATTTATACTCACATGTATACAAGTGTATTCAGTGTACCCCCTAATCTGCATGTATGCTTTAAAACTCCCAGTATGAAGTTTTTTTTATCGGTTTATTATTTAGCAATAAATGTAAATGTTATTTTGTTAAATATAAGAGACTGCAGTACTTGAATCTATCTAATGCACCGTTTAGGGCAGGCTTACCGTGGGTATACAAAATGCAGTACACCATCAGTGATCCTTATGCCTCAATGCAGCTGCAGTTTACACAGCAGCAACTAAAAGGTCATTAGCCGGGAGTGTTTTATTAGTGTTTTGCAAAACGTGTAAACGCACTGTAAAAGAGCTAGGCTGAGACATAAAACGGAGACTATGCAGTGTAAAACCATAGACTACCTGAAGATGGGTAACACTGTGCTTTTAAATCACTATTTGCAAGCTGTTAGCATAGGTAAATCTCCTGTACACTGTGCTGGGCCACTGCAGACCTGTGTAGAGCACGTGGTCAGATAAGTGGTTTCATGCGGTCTGGCTGAATGATTTCAGCGTGGGTGTAGATTTAACCCAGGACACATCATCGACACGTGTGAGCCTGGGTAGGTTACATGAAGGATCAGGTTTGTGTGCACATATTGGATATAAGAATATAAATATTCCTCATACTTGCCAACTTTTCCTCGTTGGCTTCAGGGAGATCCCGGGGGAGTTGGGGTGTGTGGGGGAGGGGCTTGATGAATCGCATCATTTTGGCCCCACCCCTAAACAATTGTCACAATTTTGACCAATTACAGCTAAGATGATGCGATATATGCGCCATTAAGCCCCGCCCCTGCAACTTCTCTATTGCGGTGGCGAGAACCGGGAGGTTGCCCTACTCTCCCGGGAGGTCTCCCAGAAATGCAAGAGTCTCCCGGATATTCCAGGAGAGTAGGCAATTATGTGTTAAAGAAAAGCAGCTAATGAACCTCTAGAGACTGAAGTGTCTTTTACATTTCTGTCTCCATTACTGAAGTCATGTTGTCTTACCTTGTCAGTCTTTGATTAAATTTTGGTCTCCATGAAAATGGCCACCTCCATTGGCATAAATAAATGGACATAGGACACAATTTCTGAACTGTGTCATCATGCCACAGATGACGAAGCCAACCACGTCTTGTACTGGCTCAGCATCAGGGAGAATGCCAGACTCTTCAGGGAGTGAGGGAGATCACCCCTATTTCAGGGAGTCTCCCTGACATTCAGGGAGAGTTGGCAAGTATGATATTCCTTAACACTGATTCTGTTGCATCCAGCATCCTCTACATGAGGAAGTGTCTGAAATTTCTCTGTTACTGCTGTGGAATTCCCTGTAACAATACATTACCCGACTACAACTGGTTATGTCTGCACTGCCGATACTACAGATCTCTAACATGATTTTCCAGATTCCTGTAAGTCACAGCTGATGCGTGACATTTTAAACATTGCTATAGCGATCACTTTAAGAACTAATATTATACCAAGAGCTACAATTCACCTACTTCAGTTTAAACTGTTCCACTAGTCTGGATTGATTCGGACATCTGATCATATGTACTCTACCGTCACTTATAATTCAATTGAAACGACTGGATTTTAAGATCAGATTTTAAGGTCTATGGACGGCTAGGTTCAACTGTATCAGGGTTTAGTTTCGTTTTCTATACTCTTACAATAACATTTTTGAGCATGTTGCTTGGCCTGTGGAAATATTGAAAATACATTCCAAATAGTCTAATGGTACAGCGCCCCCCAGTGGCCGGTTTATCGTGAAAACAAATATAAAAAGGATTGCTCAGCACTTCCAAGCAGTCACCAAGGAACGCCCCATCTCTCAGACAGGGGGGTACAGAAAAATTATACAGCATTTATATAAAGGCAGTTGCTTTTAAAAATAACTTGCTTTTCTAAACCAACCTCTCTTCCTCTTTATGAAAGCACGGCTCACGACGTGTGTCATACCGAAGCTTTCTACTCAAAGTCGTCCGACAACAGCTATAAAGGTCAATGGATACATAACCTAAAATACATTTTTACTTTTCTGTAATATCTTGGTGTTTTGCTTGTGAACTCAATAACGTTTTGCTTCCTTTAAGAAAATATATATTGTACGTGTACAGAGAATTTGTAAACCTGGTTATTACTTTGCTCCGTAGTGAGAAACTCTCAGATAAATATCACATTATTAAATAAATATTAACTAGATAAAGGCAAGAGGAAGACATAAGTTAGATATAGCAGGATGTAGGATAATAGGGAAGGCAGGTATATGAGACCCGCAGGATATTTGTCCCAGCAAAGGCCTTTAAAAATATTAGTTTGAAGAGGGCATGACTATATATAGTCAGGGCATTTTCCTCAGTGGCTCCCACAGCTGAAATGAAAGCTCCTGTACACTATATTGTTTAGGTAAAAGCTGTCTAACTAGTACACCGGCTGATAGAGCACTGCAGTATTTGTGCACTGATGAAATTACAGACACTGGAATAATGGGCAGAACTCCATAGTAGATGTGGAAAAAGATTTATAGAAAAAAAATATTAAGCTTTAGTCAGTGGTATAGGGCTAAGCTCCTGGGCCCTGGTGCTGAGCCGGGGCCCCTATAACTCTCTCTAGCCTGCCCCAGTGTCTTTAGTCTTCTGTAGAAGCGAATGACAGGAGCAGTCTCCTTCCTTCAGTACAGCCTCTTGGGGAGAGAGAAGGATTTTACAATGTGAATTATCAGGAGAACATTGGTCAGTCAGTGATCAGGGCCTGATTAAGGCTTCAGGTTGCCCTAGGCCAGGGCTGACCAAACCTGTGGCTCTCCAGGGGGTAAATGTATCACGGTCCGGTTTTTTTCAAGTCGCCAGAACTCGGCGAGTTTACAGCTAAAATTTAAAGCGGCGCCTTTACAAGCCAGCGCCGCTTTAAATTTTAGCTGTAAACTCGCCGATTTCCAGCGACTTGAAAAAACCGGACCATGATACATTTACCCCCAACTGTTGTGAAATGACAAATCCCAGCATGCCCTGCCAGCTGTCTTCTGGCAAAGCATGCTGGGGCTTGCAGTTCCACAACACCTGCAGAGCCACAGGTAGCTCAGGCATGGGATAAGCCAATACGCTCGTAGGGCACCCTCACCTTCCACACCAGATCAATACGCAGTATGCACAAAAACTCATCCTTCATTTATAACCCAGCTTCATTCACACATAAACCCCCCTTCCCTATTCAACAAGAAATTAATTAAAAACTTTTTTGAAGAAAATGCCTTCAAAGCCGCGTAGTAAAATCATCATCGTTTATTTATATAGCGCCAACATATTCCGTAGCGCTTTACAATTGGGGACAAACACAGTAAACTAATAAACAAACTGGGTAACACAGACAAAGAGGTGAGAAGGCCCTGCTCGCAAGCTTACAATCTAAATATACCCCATAGTGACAGATTTCAGTTAAAAAAGTTTTTTATATCTCCTGCCAAGCATGTCTACTTTAAGTGCATAACATACACTCAGTTAACCAATCCCCATCGCCTCTTTGCAATCTTCAACTCACTACTCTGCCTGCCCCTCACCCCCCATCTCTCTCCTCCTTCCTCCCCCAATGCTCACAACTTCTTCAAAGTCAAATATTGACACTATCCATCAAGATATCTCCTCAGGAGACCTATCTCTACATTAGCCCCAATGCTTTATTTGCTGTTACCAAGGACCAAGACTTCACCCCCCTCCTGCCACCACCATGTCCTCCACTCCCTCATCCCCAAATCCTTGCCTGCACCCAGCTGATTACATCACCTTCCCCACTTCACTGGCTCTCTCCCTTCCATCTTCGGACATGTGCTGTTTTTATGTAGGATTTGTCTCTCTAATTATCCGGCACTATAGTTTTCTTGGGCCTTACATATAAACGATAATGATATGATATGGTGTTTTTTTACTAGTAATTTGATGTAGAACATTTTAATTGCGGCGATAAATTATTCCACAGCCACCATTCAAGAAAATCTGCAATTACAGAAGTGATGGAAGTCAGTACATATTTACGTATGATATGTGCTTCCTATATTAAGCTTTAATACATGTATTTTCATTTATTATATTTAGTTTCATTTTAAGCAAAAAATGTTTTATTAGAAGTATTCACCCTATCACCTGTGTGACAAGGATATATTTTGTGGACAATATCTCACCGATGTTGGTGTAGGCATGTGCTCTACATCATCAAGGTGATAAGGGCCAGGGACTGATGCGAGTGAGTTCTCTGTACAGCGCTGCGGAATTAGTGGCGCTATATAAATGGTGATGATGATGATCAGCAAGAAAATGCTTCCAATCAAGATACCACCTTCTTCTTCTTCAAGACAGTTCAACAAACATTTAGTAAATTTATTTGGCAGGATAAGAAACCTTAATTGGCTTCCCGGGGATTCCTGACCGTAGCGGATATTATCGGACTGTACAGGATTATAGATTGTTAGTGGGGGTTCCACCTATGTACCCTAAGTGTGTCCCCTTTCCGGGCTTCAAGCTGTTTCCTCCTGGTAAGAATAGATCGGTATTTAGAAAGTGAGGGCCCTCCTTAGTTGTCCTCTTGCGCTGCACAGATGCCCTGGTTGGTCAATATATAAGGAGTGTGACTACATGATAAGTGCCTAAAAAAAATGTTATCTTACTTGGACAAGATAGACTTATTATAATGTGAGTACTAAATATAGAATAAATAAGGCAGAGAACAGTTAAAGAACAATTGAAGACACTTTGAAATGAACATATAATCAGAGGCAGTGTATTACTTTGGCAAACGATATACATAAAAGGAATACTTATACTTAAAATAGTATATAAGCCCACCATACTCTCTATCACCCCCCTGCAACATGTTGTTTTGTTAGGAGGGAGGTGCTTCTCTAACTGGGCAGGCAGAGCATGACTGACAGCTTCAGAGTCTTGTTGTGCAGAAGTGCACAGTGCGGATTGATACACAGGGGCGGGGCCAGTGTTTTCACATGAATCAGGGTCAACTTTTTGGCCTGTATTTGGTCCTATCCTAAGATGTGGAATGTGTTTCAGCTGTCTGTAATGGTGTTTGGCAGTGATATTTTATTTTTTTAAACAGAGCTGCAGTGGATTGTAAGATAACTCTGAACACTGTGTTTTTCTTTATGGTTCATATCTGAAAATGAATATTTTGGGGTTTAATAGAGAAGAGAGGTTAAACATACAACAATTAGATGGCCCCTATGTTATAGACGTAAGAAATGGATGTTTGGTCTTCATGCTCAACAGGAGTAATAGTACATTTATGTCAAGACCTGGGATTCCCCCTCCTTATAATATGATAACATAAGATTATCATGATCAGGCAGACTTGGTTTGCCCTTTGTACCAGCAACCTGTCAGCTGTGTACTTGCTGTGTATACACAGTAAGAAGACACTCCTTGTCTCATGCCCAAGTGATGTCACTAGTCAGTAAAGTGATAGGATGCAGCTAGTGATTATTGCTTCAGCCTACAATATAACTGCCTCCAATGTGACTAAAGAGACATCGCTATGAACAGTTGACCACAACAAGTCAGTTATTCCAGCGTTGACTATTGTGACACCTTCAGCTTAATATCCAAAAAAGCGAGAAGGATCATGAGGCCCCGCTGTCTGTATTCATTATGAAAATCAATATAAAGGAAGCATTTACTTGGGAATCTTCTGTCCACCCTGAGCTCACCCCACTCTCCCTCTGCCACAGTCACTCCCGAGCCAGAATGAAGAGCACCTTTGGGGTTCACCATCGACCTCACCGTGAAATACAACAGTAATGGTATTTAAACTGCGCCAAACTAAAGGCGCTTTCACACTGATAGTCCAAAAATAATGCAAGCAAAAATGGACCTGTACACACACACTATGACAGATGGTCTCTTTGTATCAATTTCAGCGATGCTTTTAGAGTTCAGAAAGTTAACGCTCTGTAAAAAAAACAATAAGAGTTCCAGTAGATCGCTCGTTAAGTACACAGTACCCTCTACTGCAGTATATCTCACACAGGTTAGTTAACACCCTATTAAAGCAGCAATCACACATAGAAGATATTTTATTTATTTTCTTTAGCTAGCATCCTCTCCGCTCACTATCCCACGTGTCATGTGACTATGGTTGCCATGGTAGTCCATGATACTATGCAGAACTCTAAAGCATTAAGAGCAGCCTGAAGAAACAAACCAAGGAGAAATTATAAATACCACCATTCTTCTTCTAGCCCGCCACTGTGATTTATGTTAAAACACACGTCATTTTTTTTCCACGAGATTGACGATTTACAATGAAAGTAAAAGGTTTCGTCTACTAACTAGAAGGGCTTTTTTATGCCTCTGTGTAGGAACACTCAACTTTGATTAATTTAAAGTTAAAAAGATCCACTAAACCCAACATGCTTTTTTCCTTTAAAATAAATAAAAGTGCTTTAAGAAATGGTTATGTTTCAGATACTTGACAGAACAAAGACCTGTTCCAGATAAAAGTTGTGGAGATTAGCCGACAACTCTCCTGCTTGTAAATATGCTGAAAATATAACATGAAGTCACTCAGCCAAATACAGAAGCCTCGAGGGTGTAAGAAGATATAACAACACTACATACAAGTTCATATAATGTGAAAATAAAAGACAGATCTCTTTCTGTCTCGGACTTCAGGAATGATTTATCCAAAGACAATGACGCAGGTAACTTGGTCACACCCCCGGTATCCATTCATAACAAAGACTGCTCAGTAATAACAGCTTTGTTCACATGAAAATTCTGAATGAACAGCTGGGCAGGCAGCGCAGGGAGCAGGGAGCGGAGATAGATAGATAGATAGGAGACTGCTACATAGCAGCTATGGGATTAAATAATAGGGAAAGAGATGCAGTCAGGTCACCCCTATGGGCTGGTAAGTAGTGGTGGCAATAATGTCATCAGGAACAGTTAACAACATGGGGACAGTAAATAGTCTTCTGTCATCAAGTATAGTTCATTATTTCTTTTTATATATGCTCATAGTGCCTAAAAATCATTATACCGATGTCATTGTACCCAGACCGCAACATTTTTGATTCTGAATTTCTGCTATTTTAAGAAGCACTCATCTACCACTGCAGCATAACGGCACATTTGGTGGAATTGACCAGTAGTATCTATGTACCCAGACCGTATTCCTTCACTTTATTTAGGGAAATTTCCTTTATTAGCCCCTCCAATATGCTATAGCTAAGCAAAATGCTTCCATTTTTAATGACTATCACCCCTTAAGCACCTGATAATGTTCTCTTAAATAATGCACCCCCCAAAAAATGTTGGTGGATCATTTAGGAGAACATTATCAGGCGCATAGGGATTAGCATTGTTTATGCTATGATGGGAGGGTTGAGATCCACCTCCTTTTCCATTTTCCCTTACTTTGGCAGACACATATCATCATCACCATTTATTTATATAACGCCACTGATTCCGCAGAACTGTACAGAGAACTCACTCACATCAGTCCCTGCCCCATTGGAGCTTACAGTCTAAATTCCCTAACACACACACACACACAGACAGAAAGACTAGGGTCAAATTTTGATAGCAGCCAATTAACCTACCAGTATGTTTTTGGAGTGTGGGAGGAAACCCACGCAAACACAGGGAGAACATACAAACTCCACACAGTGCTGTGAGGCAGAAGTGCTAACCACTTAGCCACCTTGCTGCCCATATCCAAAATCAAGCACAGATTCCCAGCCCATTATTTGTATATGTCCCCCCCTTTAAGGGTTGGTGAACATTGAGCAGTATCGTCACCACCTGCCAACCTAAAGAGTAATCACAGTATAGGAGTGAAAGTGCCAGGGCACCAATTTGTAAATGTATTTTATTACCTGTCCAGATTGTCAGGCTGTTCAGTAACCTTATAATAGCACAATGTCATAGGTAACTTCTAATGCTATTAAACTGACCCTAGTCTCTCTCAGTCTGTGTGTATTCTGGAATTTAAGATCCAATGGAGCAGGGACTGATGGGAGCTCTCTGTACAGGGCTGCGGAATTGGTGGCGCTATATAAATAGCTGCTGCTGCTATACACAATAATTTACAGTACAGGCACAATATACCTCATAATACACACATCAGAAATCATGCATTATAAGCAATTCATTTCAACATATATTAGCATCACTTGTATATTACAAAGCTATAATGAATGACTATTTTAAACATTCTGTTTTTAATTCTAGTGGTAGAGGGTTGGCATTTCCACTATGTAGGGGGTACCTGTGACCCTAACTATCTACAAGGCCTCATATGGGTCCCGATTGTAACCTATACTGATAATATTTCTTGCAGACTGTACAATATGAATTGAAAGCAACAAGGATATAGGCAGCTTATCTTTAACTGCAAAACTGTTCATTATCAAACTGATTCAGCAGCGTGATGTAAAACACTGGCAGAAGAGCACAGACTGGAGTGGTGCATACAATGAGATAATTGGAGGATAGGAATGGTGTGCATGTACTATACACAGATTTGCAGCTACAAAATCTGTTTACCATCACAGAGTTGTAGTATCATATCTGACAATAAGGCAATTTCTGGCAGTGAAGGGGTAGCAAGACACCGCTTATCCTGTGTATAATTGCCAAACAACAATCCTGACGTCATTACAGGCACACACCTAATCTATGTCCTGGAACTTCTACAGCGCTTTAACTATTCCAGAGTGTTTAACTGCTGCACTTCCAGGTACATATGGCCTTTAATTTGGGGGGTGGGGGACAACTCTAGTCCATGACCAGCACCACAAACAGCAGTGACCAGATACTTCCTCTATAGATTCTCTCACTCCTCATATTGATGTACACTGAAGAAACTTGTAGAGAAAACTAAAGTTTGCTTCTAATGGTTTTGTGTTCCTTGAAAATGGAAATTTTTCTTATTCAATAAAAATATATATAGTTTTCATTAAACCA
This sequence comes from Mixophyes fleayi, assembly GCF_038048845.1. Classification (NCBI taxonomy): domain Eukaryota; kingdom Metazoa; phylum Chordata; class Amphibia; order Anura; family Limnodynastidae; genus Mixophyes; species Mixophyes fleayi. Next base: position 64,000,056 of record NC_134405.1, read on the forward strand.
AGACACATCACCGAATTCACAGTGGGAACGCTTATATAATACCCTCTTGTATTTAGATTGGCCCAGTAAAGCTTTGGGCGTCAAGCTAGCAAAGTTGGGCACACAAGACACTGTTACAAACTTGAAGAAGTACAGTAGTTTCCCAAGGATTAAACCTTATTTTTTCCTTTTTATAAGTTTCCTGTATAAGAAGCTGGAGAAGTGGCCCAACAAGAAGCTAAAAACAACCTCCTTTTCTGCACACTCATTGTTACATCACTTAAAACTGGTTGTTCACAAATAGTGAGAATTTTAATATCATTGGAATATGTGCTCTGCCTTGTTTACCTGGATGCTCCTATCTGTAAAGGGAATAAAAAGTCCCACCCTTTGTTTTAAAATAAAGAGTGTGACACTTCCTTTAACAGTGTGCTTGTTCACAAACCCTCACAAGGAAGAAACTCAGTGTACACAAAACTAGCAACTACACTGGAATGTGTATGTAAAATGCATGAAATGATACACAAAGTATAGAGTAGACAAATATAGACAGCAACTAGAGAATGCATACAAAGCAACACACAGTGCATTGTGTACACCCTCACAGCACAGAACAATACTGCTGGGTGCACAATGCCCCTCTGTCTCTGTAATCTGCAGTAAACAGCTCCATCCAAAGTCCAATAAGCAGTCAGTTCCTGCTGACTCCTCCATGACACTGTCCTCACCCCCTGCTGTGGGACTACAAGTCCCAGCATGCGCTGGCAGCTCATGCCTATTTCCTAATTAGGCTGTGCCGGTCACCACAATGTATCAGCGCTGGTTCCGTCCGCATTTTCCATAATTGGTTTCATATTTCCCTCCCCTCATTTCCTCCCCCGCCCAATCTACTCTCCCACCCTAATACTGCCGGGGGCTCCCCCCCCCCCCCAAGTCATCAGACACAGACCCTCTGTGCGGACATAAACTTTTATAAGTAGTTACAGAGTCTTCAGATCAGACCCCTCCCAAATCTCCCTCACTCCCCCCTGGTACACAGCCTCCCTATGTCTCCAGCACCCCCCACCTGTCACACACAGGGGGGTGCTGGAGACTTGTACAGCTCCCACTCACCGGCCTCTTGTCCATGGCTGTCTCTGTCTCACACCAACACCCGCGGGGTCTCTCTGAGTTTCCAGCAGTCTCTTCTTGCCCTGGGTGAGTTATGAAACGAGCCCTTCCTGTTGTATCTCTCCTCCTCCCCTGTGGCTGTGGGGGAGTGGTGTGTGCACCTTCCCACAGGTACACCTAGGGACATTCCGGCTCACCAAAAATAAACATATGCCTTCATTATAGGAATGTAGTCACACAACATATGTTTTGCTTTTTGCATTGTGACCAACATTTTTTGTATTATATTAAAGAAAAAGGCATGTGGTGACGTCATTTCATATTATATGTACTGTAGGAAATGTCCCTGAGTAATACATATATTAGTATTATTATTATTATTAACCTTTATTTATAGGGCATCACATGAGATCACATCATATATGATGACTCTTGGAAGATGCTCCATTGGAATATTAGGAAAGCTTTGTGTTATTTGTAATACTTTTTTTTTTTTCAAATTTTCTTTTCTGACATTTTTTTTTTTTTTTTTTTAAAGAAAATGGAGCATGCACAATTTTGCAGCATTGGGAGGTGGTCTGAAGGTTCTTCCACTGCTTGTCTGCGCAAAAGATATGTACAGATTATAGGATCAATGACCACAATTCTCACGCAAATTCGGACTCCATGTGAAACACTGTGGCTCTGATGTAGAATTGGACTTATTTTGCGTAAAAAGACGTATGTTAACACAGAGCATCTTTCCCGCGCTCTCACCAATCAGCGAGTCTGCTCTGTATTAATTAGTGTGACAGTCATTCTTGTTGCAGCTCTGCAAGGATTTCTCCACCGTTCATGCATTTTGTTTTTTCATCCCAAAGGATTTAGGGGCACATTTATCAATATTCACATAAAGTGAAAAGTAGTTTTCAATCCTTATCGCAATGATAAGGATTGAACTATTTCTCACATTTATGTACAGCCCTGCACAGAAACAGCAGTTCCGAAAAACTGCTGTTTCTGTGATGTAAAAAATCATACTTACCCCCCTCTTCGGAAGCGCTGTCTCCGGGTCTTCTCCTCCTCCTTTTCATTCTTCAATTGCGCATGTCCAGTTCCAAGAACTGGACATGCGCACAAAGATCCCCTCTCTGTCTCTGCAACTATCGTTGCAGAGAGAGAGCGCTGAGTGACAGGGAGGGATCATGTGATCCCTCCACACATGCGCTGTCCAGCTCTGCTCTTCGGAGCAGAGCTGACCGCATTGGATTTCTTCAATTCTGATAATGTACGCCAGCTTCAGCAAGTTCCCGAAAAAAATATTTTTCCGGGACTTGTTAGATTGCGGCCTGGAGCAGTCACCATACTGTTGTATGGTGACTGTTCGCAAAAACGATAAGGAGTGCCTTTAACATATTTGAGTAGGAGACATCGTGGACTAATTTACACGGTAAGTGCACGATAGTGCACTACCGTTATTTCTTAAATATACCCGTTAAAGTGAAAAGACATGAGGACTCCCTCAAGAAATAGATGAGATATAAATGGGTATAAAAGCATCTGTGTCAGGGGATTTTTTTTTTGATTTTTTTTTTAATAAAGGACTTTTTAGCTATGTGTGTTTATTTATTTCACTGTGCTTTTTAAGGTTCCTTACAGGTTCCAACCTTGGGTATGCTGGCACTTATAGTTCTTGTAGGCCTCACAACCACGGCACCAGGGCTGTGGGAGGAGCCCTAGAGCTTTCGGCACTGGTCTGTTTTCACTAAAGGGTGGGCGCATTTTTTTTGTCAGCACAATTCCTTTAGCAAATTCAACCCATGCTAAACGAGCTAGGATAAATAAGAATGCTAAATAAGCCTTTACTATACTTGCCCTATGTTGAAATGTCTCCACCTTCCCCTGTCCTGGCTTGTAAGCATATAGAGTAGTGAGTGTAAGATAAGGGACTTACACTTACAGCATTTTTTGTGCGGATGTGACGTACACAACCCGACTTGCATCCAACTTTACAAGACCACGTGTGAGCAGATTCTGACTGAGCACACATCGGGACAATCTGTAAGGGTAACATAATAAATAACACAGATAACATGTATTTGTTCCCAAATGATCTACAATGAATAAAAACTGGGCTCTACACCAGAGGTAAGCAATATGTGGTTTTCCACCTGGTGTACAACTACTTCACCTGCTGTGGAATTACAAGTCCCAGCATGCCAGTGAGGTTTCTTTAACCTTGTGGACTGTGGTCTCTTTTTAAAAATTTGTTTTTGTTTTTTTTCACATCTCGTCTGACAGCATGGGACATCATCATCACCACCATTTATTTATATAGCGCCACTAATTCCGCAGCGCTGTACATAGAACTTGCTCACATCAGTCCCTGCCCCATTGGAGCTTACAGTCTAAATTCCCTAACACACACAGACAGATTAGGGTCAATTTTGTTAGCAGCCAATTAACCTACTAGTATGTTTTTGGAGTGTGGAAGGAAACTCACACAAACACGGGGAGAACATACAAACTCCACACAGATAAGGCCATGGTCAGGAATTGAACTCATGACCCCAGTGCTGTAAGACAGAAGTTCTAACCACTACGACACCGTGCTGATGGGACATTTGACTTGTTTTTATACATGCCCCATGCCTACTCCCTTTGTATCTCAGCTGAACATTGATGGCGTGCCTGCTAGATTTATGAAAGGATAGTTCAGTGCATTCCTGTGCCTGAGGATGAGGTATTTTTCCATACTGTGAGCTATTGTCTCTCTAGCCCATTGACTACTGACCTGGCCAGGGCTGGTGAGAGGCAGTTGGGCTCCAAAGCAGCAACTTCCTGACCTCCCTCCCCCCAAGCTAAAGCTGCTGCTGAGCTCACATTCTAGCTGGGGAAGGAGTAAGATGAAGCTGCTGATATTGATCCTCACAGCCTCCTGACTAATGGGCCAGTTAGTTTGTGGGGGCACCACGGTATATAATTAGGCACTACAGGACCCTTAAGCAGACCAGTGCCCTGGTACTTTGAACCCCTTAGTGCCCCTGGATCTGGCCTATTCCAGAATAATCCTGTGTCTGATTACTGTCCTGACCACCTTCTACCAGCCCGGCCTGTTTCTGGCCATCCTTGTAATACTTATAACCCAGACTTTCATCCCATTTTCTGACTACAAATCTCTGCTGCAGGTCTCGACCCTCGGCCTGTCTGCGATATAGTTGTGCCATGTCCCTGCCTTTGTCAGCTGCAGCCTAGAGGGGCAAACCTGAGGTCCGCGACCTGTGGGTGTATTGCCGCAGTCCATCACCTCCTTGTGGGGGCTCCTGGTGAAGACCATACACCCATTTAGACTCTGCACCTTGGGTTATTCAGTGCCGACTGCTAGTCGCACAGCGTTTCCACACCTGCTGTCTAGCTCATCACACAATGGGACAAGACATTTTATGAAGTGACTTTTACCTGCTCTTGTAGAAAAACAATGGACATGCACACTCCCTAATGTATATTTATAAAAGTGTTCTTTGTTATAAAATGGTTTTCAATGGTCTGAAAATGAGGCATGTTACTAGATGAACGGTCTGCAGGTGCAGGTAAACGACAATATTACTAACTCCTAGAATCTGGTAACAATAACCTTAAGGCATGAGTAGCAGTGCTTTTTGGCAGCCTCCTACCGCCGTGTACAGAAGGAACACTTTCATTTTAGCATGGGACTACATTTCTGTGTAAGTAGTGTATATGTTGTAGCTATGTTCTGGCACACCTAATATGTCACATACTAAACGCCTGTTACATGGGGTGTAATAGAAATTGTCACATGATGGTTGCTAAACTAGGCGGAAAAGACAAAAAGCTAAATAGAACACTGCCATGCCAGAGACACCTTTATAAGAGTTCCTTAGTTGTTTTAAATCAACAACACAGAGAAAAAATATTTCTTTGAAATTTTATTGTCATAACTTTAATAACAGACATTGCTTTATAGTCTATAAAAAGCATATGACACGTTTTCTATTACAGTGCACCTTTAATCCAGTGCTTTATACAGTATATGTGGTACAGAATTAAGTAATTATGATGGATTCTTCCATCTCTATAGTTCTAATATAGACCTGATTACTTATAATTTCTAGCTTGAGTTTAACCAATATATTTTAATATATGTGACATGCTTGTCATCATGGCTTGGATGGTCGTTAGTAAACAAGGGGGTAAATGTATCATACCCCGGTTTTTTCAACTCGCCGGGAATCGGCGAGTTGACAGCTAAGATTTAAAGCGGCGCTGGCTTGTAAAGGCAAGCGCTGCCTTTACAAGCCAGCCCCGCTTTAAATTTTAGCTGTCAACTCGCCGATTCCCGGCGAGTTGAAAAAACCAGGGTATGATACATTTACCCCAAGATCTTTTAAGGGTTTGCTAACTTTATTAAACATAAACTAATGCAGTCCTTTCTAAATTAATTGTGGGCAGCACGGTGGCTTAGTGGTTAGCACCTGTGGCTCACAGCACTGGGGTCCTGAGTTCAATTCCCAACCATGGCCTTTTCTGTGTGGAGTTTGTATGTTCTCCCTGTGTTTGTGTGGGTTTTCTATGCTCTGGTTTCTTTCCACACTCCAAAAACATACTAGTAGGTTAATTGACTGCTATCAAATTGCCCTTAGTCTCTCTCTGTGTGTGTATGTTAGGGGATTGTGATTGTAAGCACCAATGGAGCAGGGATTGATATGAAAGAGTTCTCTGTGCAGCACTGCAGAATTAGTGGTGCTATATAAATAGATGATGATAATGATAATTCATACTTGCCAACTTCTCCTCGTTGACTTCAGGGAGATCCCGTGGGGGCGAAGCTTGACGTATCGCATCATTTTGGCCCCACCCCTAAATGATTGTCACAATTTTAGCCAATTACAGCAAGGTGACACAATATTTGCATCATTAAGCCCCGCGCCCCCAACATCTATTACGGGGGCGAGAACCGGGAGTTTGCTCTGCTCTCCCGGGAGCCCTCCCAGAAATGCGGGAGTCTCCCGGACATTCTGGAAGAGTAGGCAACTATGCATTAAAAAAAAACAGCTAATGAATCTCTAGAGACTGAAGTGTCTTTTACATTTCTGTCTCCATTACTGAAGTCATGTTGTCTTACCTGTCACTCTTTTATTAAATCTTGGTCTCCATGAAAATGGCCACCTCCATAGGCATCAATACATGGACATAGGACACAATTTCTGAACTGTGCCATCATGCCACAGATGGAGAAGCCAACCACGTCTTGTACTGGCTCAGCATCAGGGAGAATGCCAGACTCTTCAGGGAGTGAGGGAGATCACCCCTATTTCAGGGAGTCTCCCTGACAATCAGGGACAGTTGGCAAGTATGAGGTAATTATTTACATCCTATGTGTGGTGATAGACCAACAGGATCTGCTGAGCTCTGGAGTTCAGGGTTCCAAAAAAAACTACAGATATTCTAAATAGAATTTTCACTATAGTGGACAATACAGAATGGTATATTAATAAATGATGATAATGAATACAGAATGGTAGATCAGAGACTATCAAAATCAGTTGAACATGTATATTATAAATTTACATTGTAATTGTTCTATCTGTTTACATAAATTATTTATTTTTAAAGATAGCTGGTATCTACAGTTATCTTAGTTAACCTGCTTGTTATCCTTATAAAATAAATTTATGATCTGCTCAGGATCTATAATATAGAAAGATTTGGGAAAGAAAATCATTGCTACCTACAGAAGATGCAAGAAAGGACAGTACCTATGTGGAAAGTATTTTTTATTAAGAGATGTAGTGGAGGGACCCTAAGTAAGTAATAACAATAGACTAGTGGCAGACTGCTAACATGATTTGAATCCAGTGTTAACTTTATTTGCAACTCATGTTATCTTCCAAATATCATGTTACGATTATAAACTCAGGGGTAACACTGTGAGATAAAGCCTAATAATAGTATACATTTAATCCAGTGTTTTCACATTAAGCATTTATTTCTCAATTAGAACTATACTATAATCAGAATTGTATTGAACAAGCACTTACTTCCTGAATAAACTACCACTGCCCTCTAGTGTTGGAGTTCTCATAAGAGGTGCAGCTGTCTTAGTTAACTGGCTACTGTATGCCCTATTTTGTAGGGGTTATCATTTTGTCCTGCCCTCCATGGGTTCACTGATGTCTGTGGTAAATTTTTGTGTACATATATGTTTTTGTTTTTTGTTTTTATTTTATTTTCAAAACCGTTACACAAACATCGAATAATGATAGATAAAGAAAACAGTTCATTGTTGTAATACAAGACCGTAGATAAGGCATCTAAACATATTAGAGAATTTTTACATTAGGTACACCAAAAAGTCAAAGGGGTATATTTACTAAACTGCAGGTTTGAAAAAAAATAGGAGATGTTGCTTATAGCAACCAATCAGATTCTAATTATCATTTACTTAGTACATTCTACAAAATGACAGCCAGAATCTAATTGGTTGCCATTGGCAACATCTTCACTTTTTCAAACCCGCAGTTTAGTAAATACCCCATAGAGTGGACAGGCAAGTGCAGGTAGTCAAGTTAAACTGTTTTTTTTGCTCTTATGTGGAAGGGTATTTAGGTGGTGGGTTAAAGGGAGGAAGAGGGGGTCGGAATAGTGTCTGAATCATGTCACATCTGGGACTGGGGAGTGATGACTATGGAACCACGGTGTCCACGCTGCGTGGTATTTGGGTACAGCATTATTTAGAAGGGCAGTAATGTATTACATGGAGAAGATATACCATATACAGTTAAGTAGTTCTGTTCGTGTGGGGAGGGTAGGTAGGGTAGGCTGTTTCCAAGCTTGAGCAATAAGCAATTTAGAAGCTTGTCTTATGTGAGCAAGTAAGCACTCAGTGGGTTTACTGAGAACGGGAAATGGTTGGTTAAGCAGCAGTACTAACGGTTCTTTAGGAATCCGCACTCAGTGATCTGGTGAACGACTTCCAGGGTGAGGTCTCAGAAGGCACGAATTATAGGGCAGCCCCACCAGACATGAAGAAAAGTACCTATGATTTTTTTGTTTTATTCCTCCACCACCAGAAATGTGTCAAAATTATGGTGTGTGTGTGTGTGTGTTGTGTGTGTGTGTGTGTTGTGACATATGGGTGCTACCGGCATTCAAGTGTCAAATTAGAAATCAGTGATGCCCTCATGCTGCAAACTAATCACTATATTGATTAAGACCTCAGAGGGCCCAATGCCAAGATACTGGTTTGCCCCCCCTTCAGGGACGGACTGCCAAGTTTCAGCCCGGGGGGCGCACAGGCGGCTGCATCACATGACACTCGATGTGGCCGCATCGAGTGTCGTGATGCGGCCACCTGTGCGGCGCTGGTAATATTAAGTGTATGTGGACGGCACCACGGGGCGGCCGGCCCAAACAGCTGTTAGACTGAGCGGCCCGGGGGGCGTATGCCCCTCTGCCCCCGGCCCAGCCCGCACCTTTTCCCCTTTCTTCCCCACTACAATTAAAAAAAAACAAAAAAGAATTTGTGAAAATTGGTTAGAGTAAATAGGGCCCCTCAGTAAAAAAACAAAAACAAGAAACCAAGAACATTAAAACAGGTTTAGGGTACACAGGGCTTCAGGCAGGAGCCTAGGTGGGTTACATAATGGATGCCTCAGCTCTGATTGAGGGACCAGCTTTACACTAATTATCAGATTGTGGGTGGAGGGCTGCTCTACACTAGCTACCATAATGAGGGTCTACTGTACACTAGATACGGAAATCTGCTTTACACTAGGCAACAATGCTATCATAACGATGTATGAAAAAAGACTATTTTGCATAAGTTTACAATATACATAAAGATACATATAGCTAAATAGGAGATGTGCTACACAGTGATTATGATAGAGCTTTTTTACCATTTGTTATTGAGTCTGCAGAATATCATTAAAATTTGAGATATTCCTGCTTCCAGCTTCACCATATAACTCAAAACACTGCAAAGTGCTTAGCATCCTCCTTAACTGGGAACTCGCAGCTCTTTGTACTTGTAATAATAATAATAATAATACTATACAGCTCCATCATCTCCCAGCTGGACCCCATCCTGGCTGTGCCCACGCACACCATACCTGTGCCAATGCTGAGTGCTTTTTATCAGATTGGAGATGCTGTGATCAGTGCTAGACCTCCATGTGGCCTGATTACACATGCCAGGCCTCAGCATTTTCTACGTAATAGCCTCAGACCCTCTTTCCTGGGGCTGTGTATGGCCCAATTATGTTGTGTACACATACGGGAATATTGTCACGGGCACTAGGAGTCTTGCCCAGGATTTCACCAGATGACTGGGCTTACCAGAGTCGTGAAGTTCACACAACGGTCCTCTGGTAGCGGGGTGACTAGCGGAACAGATATCACAGCAGATGGAGAGAGAATGCCAATAAATAATAGGAAAGTCAGTGACTTGCAGCAATCTTTGGTCAATGCATCAGCGACTAGCTGATATAGTGGAAAGGCAGATTTGAACACGGAGATCAGGATGGACGTGAGTAGATGCAGGGAGGTGCAGGGAAGTCAGTGGTCTGCGTACAGCAAGTTGTACCACTGCTTATGGTGAGAAGACTTGTCCAGGTGCAGGTAGGTAGCGGGGAAGTCAGTGGTCTGCGTACAGCAAGTTGTACCACTGCTTATGGTGAGAAGACTTGTCCAGGTGCAGGTAGGTAGCGGGGAAGTCAGTGGTCTGCGTATAGCAAGTTGTACCACTGCTTATGGTGAGAAGACTTGTCCAGGTGCAGGTAGGTAGCGGGGAAGTCAGTGGTCTGCGTATAGCAAGTTGTACCACTGCTTATGGTGAGAAGACTTGTCCAGGTGCAGGTAGGTAGCGGGGAAGTCAGTGGTCTGCGTATAGCAAGTTGTACCACTGCTTAATAGGTGAGGAGGTGTACAAGTGTAGATGAGTGGAAGCATACAAAGATAATAGGATGCAGACGCTGAGAGCACGGAGGAACTTGATCCCAATAGGTATGCAGCGTATCCAACAAAGTCTATATAACGGTATGTGTGGCGCTGCTTGGTAGAGACTTGCTCAGCACAGATATGCAGGCCAATAATGGATAGTCAATCACAGTTATGCATATAACGACTGAGTAGTACGGTTAATTCCAAACAGGTATGCAGCGTAACAATAACAGTCTATAGCAGGTATGGATACCGCTGCTGAGCGTGGAAACTTGTCCTAGCGGATATGCAGAGTAAACGGCGAAAGTCAATAACAGATAGGCATACCGCTATTCAGTAGAACAGTCTGTCCACAGGGAGATGCAGGAACTGCAGAGACGCTGGACGGCAGAGACGAGTGTAGGAACCACAGGTGAGTAGATCCGGTAATCAGAGTCCAGCTGAGGACACAGGCAGGAAACAGGAGACTGTAGCAGGTAAGGAAACCAGCAATGAGTAGCACAGGGAATCCACAGGAACTGAAGACACTAGTAGTACACAGGAGATAGTAGCGGGTATGGAAACCAGCGATGAGTAGATCAGGTATCAGCAGGAAACTGAAGACACTAGTAGAACACAGGGAACACCTTCAGAGACTCACAGGGAATGAGACTCCAAGATCAGGCAATGAGGTAATGCACACGGGTGCCTTAAATAGGGAGTTGCCTGATCAACCAATTTGGATTAAAAGCAACAGTCACAAGAGTTCTTGGGAGCTGCGCATGCGTAGTCCATTAGGATGGCGGACGGCCGCGGTTTAGAATAGGTGCCGGCAGGAAGGCTAGGGAGCCACGCACCAGCGCAGAGGCACTCACGATCCGGTGAGTTACAGTACCCCCCCTTTTAAAGGTGGGCACAGAACACAAGGAGCCGGGTTTGCCCGGATTCTGGGAATATAATTTTTTCAGGAGAGCTGGGGCGTTGAGATCATCAGCCCGGATCCAGGAACGCTCCTCTGGGCCAAAGCCCTTCCAGTGCACAAGGAAATGAAGAACTCCTCGCAAAATTTTTGAGTCTAATATATGAGTGATCTCAAACTCCTCCTCTTGATGAACTTGAACTGGCCGAGGTGCTGAAGGAGGAACAGAGAAACGGTTGATGATAAGAGGCTTGAGTAATGACACATGGAAGGCGTTGGAGATACGAAGGTTCTTGGGTAGTAGAAGTTTTAAGCAGACTGGATTTATCACTTGAATGATCCTATATGGACCAATGAAACGAGGAGCAAACTTCATAGATGGAACCTTCAAGCGAATATTTTTGGTAGAAAGCCATACACGATCTCCAATCTATAGTGGTGGAATAGCCTGCCTCTTTTTATCCGCAAAGGACTTGTATCTGGCAGATGTCTTTTTTAAACAGGTTTTGACCTGAGACCAGATATCTTTGAAGGTCTGACAAACAGTCTCCACAGCAGGAACTTGGGTGGGAGGGAGGGTAGGAAATTCCGGGAAAGACGGATGGTGACCGTAAACCACAAAGAATGGACTTTTTGAAGATGACTCGTGATACATGTTGTTATGGGCGAATTCAGCCCATGGGAGTAAATCTACCCAGTTGTCTTGGTTGGCTGAGGAGAACATCCTAATGAAAGTTTCAAGATCTTGATTGACTCTCTCGGTCTGTCCGTTTGATTGAGGATGGTAGGAAGATGAGAGTGATACCCGAATACCCAAGATCTTACAAAGGGCCCGCCAGAATCTGGAAACGAATTGCACTCCCCTATCTGAAACAATCTCAGAAGGACATCCATGAATTCGGAAAATCTCTTTGATGAAATGATCAGCCAGAGTAGATGAAGAAGGTAAACCGGTCAAAGGAACGAAATGTGCCATTTTCGAAAATCGATCCACCACTATCCAGATGGTATTACACTTTTTACTTGGAGGAAGATCGGTGACAAAGTCCATACTAATTTGGGTCCAAGGTTTGGAAGGAATGGGTAGTGGTTGTAGTAATCCCGCTGGTGTTCTGCGGGGAGTTTTAAACTGGGAACACAGCTCACAAGTGGCCACAAAGTCTTTGACATCTTTCCTCATAGAGGGCCACCAGTAGCTTCGAGAAAGGATTTCTAAAGTCTTGCGTTCACCCGAATGTCCAGAAAAACGTGAGGAATGGAACTAAGAAAATATTTTCCTCCTAAGAGATGGAGGCACGAGGGTTCTCCCAAATGGTAGCACCTTGGTAGACGAAGTGGTCAGAGACACACACTTGGGATCTAAAATAGAATGGTTAGGACAATCTTCAACGTCTGAGGACGTCACGAATGCCCGAGACAGGGCGTCTGCTTTTTTATTTTTGGCAGCAGGTTTGAAGGTCAAATAAGTTCAAAACGGGAAAAGAAAAGAGACCATCTTGCTTGATGGGGATTTAGACATTGAGCTGACTGTAGATATGACAGGTTTTTGTGATCCGTAAAAATAGTTACGGGATGACGAGCTCCCTCCAGTAGATATCTCCATTCCTCTAATGCTGCTTTTATGGCCAACAACTCCTTGTCCCCGATGGTATAATTCCTCTCCGTGGGTAGAAGACCTCGGGAATAAAAGGCACAAGGATGGAATTTTTGTTGCTCCGATCTTTGGGATAATATGGCCCTTAAGCCAACATTAGAGGCGTCTACCTCTAGGAAGAAGGGAAGCGTCACATCAGGCTGTCGAAGAACAGGAGCAGAAAAGAAGGACTCTTTGAGAGACTGAAAAGCTTGAAGGGCCTCGGAGGACCACAGTTTAGTGTTAGCCCCCTTGCGGGTCAGGGCCACTATAGGAGAGGCAATGGACGAAAACCCTTGAATGAAGCGTCTGTAATAATTCGCAAATCCTAAAAAGCGTTGGATTGCTCGGAGAGTAGTTGGCTGGGGCCAACGTAATACAGCGTTCACCTTTTCTGGATCCATCTTAAGACCGACTCCGGACACAATGTATCCCAGGAATGAAATCTGGGATAACTCGAATGCACATTTCTCTAGTTTGCAAAATAAAGAATTTCTTAGGAGTCTGGAAAGGACCTCTGCCACCTGTTGATGATGAGTGGGCAGATCCTGGGAAAAAATTAATATGTCGTCCAGATAGACGACAACACAGACATACGGCAAGTCCCGGAAGATCTCATTCACGAAACCCTGGAAGACAGCGGGGGCGTTACACAACCCGAAGGGCATAACAAGATATTCATAATGGCCATCCCTGGTGTTAAAAGATGTCTTCCATTCGTCTTCGGACTTGATCTGGATTAAATTATAGGCACCTCGAAGATCCAACTTGGTAAAGATCCGGGCTCCCTTAATGCGATCGAAAAGTTCAGTGATTAACGGAATAGGGTACCGATTTTTGATGGTAATGGCATTGAGTCCACGGAAATCTATACAGGGATGTAATGATCCATCTTTCTTCTTTACGAAAAAGAACCCCGCTCCAGCGGGAGAGGTAGAAGGTCGGATAAATCCTCGCTGGAGGTTCTCCTTAATGTACTCAGATGTTGCTTGAGTCTCAGGTAATGAAAGTGGATACACACGGCCCCTAGGAGGACTCTTGCCAGGTTGTAAGTCAATCGGACAATCCCATGCCCGATGGCTGCCTTAACCACTCCTCATTTCAAACTCGCTAGGACCAATAGTAGAGCGCGAGGGGGTGGATGCAATGTTAACAATTGAATTGAGGGAGTTTTTTTAAAAAAACGAGCGCTCGAACAGGAAAAAACGATCGCGGGATTTTCACCCGTCTCGCTAACATTTGAATATGCCTCTTTGATAGTAAACTATTCATAGTTTATAATAATTTTGTTTGTGTTGTACACTTTAATAATAAATTATTCTTAGTTTATATTATTTGTGTTTGTTGTGAACACTTGATTAATAATAAATAATTCATAGTTTATAATTATTTTGTTTATAATATTTTTTTTAATGTAGATTAATCTCTGTAGTACATACAATCTCTGTAGTACATACACATACATATAAAAGGTCAACTTGGCTCTTTGCAGTACCTATATGTATATTTTGGCTGTGACTGGTTGGTCACCACTGAACTAGAGGGATAGCCATCCAAAATGATAGATTTCCCCCCCCCCCCTATGTACTTTGTACACTTCTCCTGCATTTATTGGCCGTGCTGAGGATGGAATTCATGCTATGATGATAACTGTAGCGGGTAAACATGTATTATTACACAATCACATACTTTTTAAGTACCAGCCAGTACCCAGGTCAGATACACCCTCTTCTAAACCTCACCAATCAGGAAACTGTAACATTCTAGATTCCAGCGAGGCTTGGAACGCTGCCGGAAGCGCTGTGACAGACTGCGCATGCGCGGAGAGTAAGACACGGTGGTGCCTTAGTGGCACTTTTGGGAAAGAAGTTGAATCCTGGCAGCAATGGAGCGGCAAAGAGCTTCAGGTAACGGGAAAGGAGCAGCACATAGGGCGATGCACACAGAAGAGTCTCTGCACTACTCGCATGATTGCACATTATAACATGATATAAGATGGAAAGAAGTGAGGGGTAGATTTAATACATTTGTCTAACAACTTATACACAGGGGCAGGTACATTGGTGTTATACCCGGATCGATTCTGTCAGAGGTGAATAAATTAGGACTGTAAACTTCTATTACTGCAGTTTTTCTCTACACTTAATGATTCCCTGGAGAGGTGTAATCAATGGAGAGCTGAATCAGGAATGTGAGACCACTCGTAAGATCTGAATGAGGAGTAATACCTGGTGATGTGCATGGTGACGTGTACTGTATGGAGAGGGGAGTTTTATATAGGTGCATTGCATGAATAAGTACAGTGCATGCAAGTTGGCAGCGTGGAAATTAGTTCAAGTAGAGGGCTAGGAGCTGTGCTTGGCAGGGCTAGGAGCTGTGCTTGGCAGGGCTAGGACCTGTGCGTGCATGGAGCTTGGCAGGGCTGGGAGCTGTGCGTGCCTGGAGCTTGGCAGGGCTAGGAGCTGTGCGTGCCTGGAGCTTGGCAGGGCTAGGAGCTGTGCGTGCCTGGAGCTTGGCAGGGCTAGGAGCTGTGCGTGCCTGGAGCTTGGCAGGGCTAGGAGCTGTGCGTGCCTGGAGCTTGGCAGGGCTAGGAGCTGTGCGTGCCTGGAGCTGTGCAGGGCTAGGAGCTGTGCAGTGCTAGGAGCTGTGCGTGCCTGGAGCTGTGCATGGCTGGAGCTTGGCAGGGCTAGGAGCTGTGCGTGCCTGGAGCTGTGCATGGCTGGAGCTTGGCAGGGCTAGGAGCTGTGCGTGCCTGGAGCTGTGCATGGCTGGAGCTTGGCAGGGCTAGGAGCTGTGCATGGCTGGAGCTTGGCAGGGCTAGGAGCTGTGCATGGCTGGAGCTTGGCAGGGCTAGGAGCTGTGCATGACTGGAGCTGTGCATGGCTGGAGCTTGGCAGGCTAGGAGCTGTGCATGGCTGGAGCTTGGCAGGCTAGGAGCTGTGCTTGCCTGGAGCTTGGCAGGGCTAGGAGCTGTGCATGGCTGGAGCTTGGCAGGGCTAGGAGCTGTGCATGGCTGCGGCTTTTCAGGGCTAAGAGCTGTGCATGGCTGGAGCTTGGCAGGGCTAGGAGCTGTGCCTTGACCTTGGCAGGGCTAGAAGTTGTGCATGGCTGGAGCTTGGCAGGGCTAGAAGCTGTGCATGGCTGGAGCTTGGCAGGGCTAGAAGCTGTGCATGGCTGGAGCTTGGCAGGGCTAGAAGCTGTGCATGGCTGGAGCTTGGCAGGGCTAGAAGCTGTGCATGGCTGGAGCTTGGCAGGGCTAGGAGCTGTGCCTTGACCTTGGCAGGGCTAGAAGCTGTGCCTTGACCTTGGCAGGGCTAGAAGCTGTGCATGGCTGGAGCTGTGCAGGGCTAGGAGCTGTGCAGGGCTAGGAGCTGTGCAGGGCTAGGAGCTGTGCAGGGCTAGGAGCTGTGCAGGGCTAGGAGCTGTGCATGGCTAGGAGCTGTGCATGGCTGAGGCTTGGCAGGGCTAGGAGCTGTGCATGGCTGAAGCTTGGCAGGGCTAGGAGCTGCGCATGGCAGGGCTATGAGCTGAGCATGGAGCTTGGCAGTGACCCCACACTGTTCGTTCCTCCAGTATTGCTGCTAGGAGCTTGGCAGGCTAAGAACTCTGCATGGCTGGAGCTTGGCAGTGCTAGGAGCTGCGCATGGCTGGAGCTTGGCAGGGCTAGGAGCTGCGCATGGCTGGAGCTTGGCAGGGCTAGGAGCTGCGCATGGCTGGAGCTTGGCAGGGCTAGGAGCTGCGCATGGCTGGAGCTTGGCAGGGCTAGGAGCTGCGCATGGCTGGAGCTTGGCAGGGCTAGGAGCTGTGCATGGCTGAAGCTTGGCAGAGCTAGGAGCTGTGCATGGCTGGAGCTGTGCATGGCTGGAGCTGTGCATGGCTGGAGCTGTGCATGGCTGGAGCTTGGCAGGGCTAGAAGCTGTGCATGGCTGGAGCTTGGCAGGGCTAGAAGCTGTGCATGGCTGGAGCTTGGCAGGGCTAGGAGCTGTGCCTTGACCTTGGCAGGGCTAGGAGCTGTGCATGGCTGGAGCTTGGCAGGGCTAGGAGCTGTGCATGGCTAGGAGCTGTGCATGGCTAGGAGCTGTGCATGGCTAGGAGCTGTGCATGGCTAGGAGCTGTGCATGGCTAGGAGCTGTGCATGGCTGGAGCTGTGCATGGCTGAGGCTTGGCAGGGCTAGGAGCTGCGCATGGCTGAAGCTTGGCAGGGCTAGGAGCTGCGCATAGCTGCGCATGGCAGGGCTAGGAGCTGCGCATAGCTGCGCATGGCAGGGCTAGGAGCTGAGCATGGAGCTTGGCAGTGACCCCACACTGTTCGTTCCTCCAGTATTGCTGCTAGGAGCTTGGCAGGCTAGGAACTCTGCATGGCTGGAGCTTGGCAGGGCTAGGAGCTGCGCATGGCTGGAGCTTGGCAGGGCTAGGAGCTGCGCATGGCTGGAGCTTGGCAGGGCTAGGAGCTGCGCATGGCTGGAGCTTGGCAGGGCTAGGAGCTGCGCATGGCTGGAGCTTGGCAGGGCTAGGAGCTGCGCATGGCTGGAGCTTGGCAGGGCTAGGAGCTGTGCATGGCTGGAGCTTGGCAGGGCTAGGAGCTGTGCATGGCTGGAGCTTGGCAGGGCTAGGAGCTGTGCATGGCTGGAGCTTGGCAGGGCTAGG
Organism: Mixophyes fleayi; assembly: GCF_038048845.1. NCBI lineage: Eukaryota > Metazoa > Chordata > Amphibia > Anura > Limnodynastidae > Mixophyes > Mixophyes fleayi. The sequence goes on from NC_134405.1 coordinate 64,017,263, forward strand.
AGCTGTGCATGGCTGAAGCTTGGCAGGGCTAGGAGCTGTGCATGGCTGGAGCTTGGCAGGCTAGGAGCTGTGCATGGCTGAAGCTTGGCAGAGCTAGGAGCTGTGCATGGCTGGAGCTGTGCATGGCTGGAGCTGTGCATGGCTGGAGCTTGGCAGGGCTAGGAGCTGCGCATGGCTGGAGCTTGGCAGGGCTAGGAGCTGCGCATGGCTGGAGCTTGGCAGGGCTAGGAGCTGCGCATGGCTGGAGCTTGGCAGGGCTAGGAGCTTGGCAGGGCTAGGAGCTGCGCATGGCTGGAGCTTGGCATGACTGGAGCTTGGCAGGGCTAGGAGCTGCGCATGGCAGGGCTATGAGTTGAGCATGGAGCTTGGCAGTGACCCCACACTGTTCGTTCCTCCAGTATTGCTGCACTATAAGCGCTAGTGGGTCCATGCTTTAAAGGGATCTATACATTGTTCATGCGCAGTACGGGAAAGCGTGTTTTACATAAAAGATACACTTGCCGCTAACTTTACATAAGGCCCAATGTGTACACAAATGTCCTTGCAGGAAGGGGTATATTTTGCCTATCAGGCAATAAGCAAAGAGCAGAAATTATGCACAAGTAGGAATAACTACATCAATGAGGCCTGCAGGTTTTCCCTACATTGCTTGTTGGTAAATGTCCTTTCCTTAGAGACTCTCAGAACATGCTGATTTGAATCCTAATACTCCTGTTTGTGAAATAGTGTCATTTTCTCTTTGTTTAAATAAAGAGCAAGATGTTTGCACCCAACAAAAAGTTGTATGAAATTGTGGGAGGGGTTTGTTCATTTCTGTACATAAATTAATGTATTCATAATTAATGAGTATATTCCTGCCATACTCATTATCCTACCATTTGCCCTTTATTATTTATTATTATCTTTGACTTATAAGGCGCCACAAAGGGTCCGCAGCGCCGTACATTACATATACAGAAAAGAACCAAGACACAACATGATACAAAAATATATACAAACACAGGTGACAGGGTAAAGCAAATCAGATTATTTCCGGGACAGATAGTGAAAGGGATGGAAGAAATCAGCGACAAGAAGGCCGAAGCTTAAGAAAACAGGGACAACAGGGCTAGTGAAGCAGGCCAAGAGGTACAGAGGGTGAAGGAACAGTAGAAGGAGCACACAAGGAAAGAGGGCCCTGCTCATGAGAGCTAACATCCTAAAGCCTTTAGCTTTAGCTCAGAAACGCATGAGGTAGCAGGAACATAATGCAGTCTGTCTGTCTGACGCTTTATGTCACTTCCCTACACTGCCGTGGCTGCTGATATAAATTTGACATGAAACAAGCTTAGATTGTTGATAAGTTTGATCAGGGTGAAGCATAATTACTTGCAATGTGTCTAAAGATAAAGGATGCTCCCAATATGACTTGAACAACATGTGGCAGGACTACTGTTTAAAACTACAAGTCTCATGCCCTGCCAACCAAAAGCAGCTCCAGAGCCCTATTGCCCTGCGGATACTTTGTTCATAAAGTGAATAACTTTTAGATTTGGTAAAAAGCCTATTTCCCTTTTTTCCAGCCACCTTGCAATCAGAGGCCTCCCAAGTGAGACGGCGTAAAAATCACAATGCTGGTGCGGCAGAGCGACCAGCGGCACCGCGGCGGCAGACGCCAGGCAGTTTCATGAGCCGGGTGTTTGGTTTCCAGTGGTCGGACCTGTCTAGCTGGCACCGTTTTGTGAGCCTGATGAACAGACCCACTGACCCCGCTGGCCTCGGAGTGTTTCGCTTCCTATTTGGTGAGTTTAATTGTCATAGCTCTGTGCTTCAGAATGCTGGAACAGGTAGACCTAGGAGCTTGCACTCTTGTAATAATAAATCACTAGTACACTGTCTCTGTTCTTTCTCTCACTGCTTTCAACCCTGTTTAAATTAATTTCAGTTTCCTATCTGCTTTGAAAACAGGAATTTTCAGTTTGAGTTGAACATTTCCACGAGAATACATTCTAAGGATATCCTCTATCAGTGACTGGGTCACGCTCCTCAGTGCCCCATAGTATGTTGCCTGTTTTCCAACATTGTATAATAAAGTTTTTAGTTACATGCCTGGAACCACTAGAGCGTGGCTCATCTCTGTGGTACTATAAAACAGTTGCCCAGAGTCTGATTATCCTGTCAGCTACGGTTTCCCAGCAATTGCAGAGTAGCTGGTTGCCCACACAGTAGATCAAGGGTCATTCTCCTGTGTCCTATGGGGGAGTTAGTATCCTGTTTGATGGGAAGGGAATGTTGTGCAATGTTAACCTGACCTTTCATTTGTTTGCACACCCTGAGAGGACTTCACACATGCAAACATGAAAGTTGTGGGGGTTACCTGACCAAACAGATGTGATAGACTGGTCTAAAGTCATTCTGTTAGGACCCTCATGTCAATCTCTAAGGATACTGAGAGCTGTGTCATCCAGTTCCTGCGTAGGTCACCCACTATTGGGTGGAGAAAACCAGCTTCCCATTGTGTAAGCACATTGGTGTATTTTCTATAGAGCAATGTAAATGTGCAGGGGGTGCTTTTATTTGAAAGTTTGAACGGCTGCAGAGGGCTGAAATCTTAGAGGCAGGGGGTATTATGCATCATCACCACCATTTATTTATATAGCGCCACTAATTCCGTAGCGCTGTACAGAGAACTATGCAGCCACCGAAGCCCCAGTTTAACATGACTGTATGACACATTTTTCTGGGGGGCAAACTGTTAATTTACTGTATAGTTGGAGCGCAGATTTTGAATAATCTGTGTCTGTCATGGATACAGATGTACAAATCCTGACTATAATATTAGGTTGTAGGATGCACATTATTAGAGATCAGTTTGAAGGTATATTAGGACAGAACACTGGTGATGAATGTAGAAGAGGTTTTTATTTGATACACATGAACAACAAAACAAGTCTGAACAATATATTTTTATTGATGCACGTAATGTGCATTGTGTTTGTCCTTGTAAGGTGACGATATATATGGGCCATTTTATGCACTCTGTAGGTGTGCCAAAATATTTAGTGTACAATCTGCACCTTTAAATATAACCTCTCACAGCTCAACCAAGGAGGCTTACATGTGGATTTTTTAAATATTTTTCTTTTATTTATTGCACCCAAATAATAGCTGTAAAGGCTACCTTGCACACAATGCTTTTTGTCACATTTCAGCCTCCTTAGTTGTTTGGGATGAGAGAACATAGTTTTACCTGTGTTGATGACACTTTGTGCATAATTGTGAGTAAAAGTCTAAATGTTGTTTCATGATCTCAGATGTTTTGCTCAAAATATAATCCTAATGCCTCATATTTTTATTGCACTACATACTTTATGTGAGGAAATAACACAAGTATGCGCTCCTTAGACCATTGGTGCACAGCCTGGGGGTCAAGACCCCACTTTGTGTCCCAGAATCTGCTTTTGTGGCCCTCTGATGGTCAGAAATATACAATACAATACCAGGACTATGGCTCGCTGACAGGACTATGGCTCGCTGACAGGACTATGGCACGCTGACAGGACTATGGCTCGCTGACAGGACTATGGCTCGCTGACAGGACTATGGCTCGCTGACAGGACTATGGCACGCTGACAGGACTATGGCATGCTGACACCTGGCTATGAAATTTTGAACACCACTGGCTTATAGATGATATTGCACCTAAGTATTTGGGGCTGTGCATTTTTGTGCTGCGTATGTGTATCGTAAATAACTGCACTGACTTTAATTCAATATAAGGTAGAGATTGTAGATTTTTGGCGGGGAATAAAACCTATTACAGTTATTATGTAATGTCTATTATAAAAATAAGTAGAAATGAATGAAGTGTTCTCTGTGTACTACTATGCACTATGTCTGGGCTCTCTCCTCTAGGTCTGCTGATGGTTTTGGACATCCCCCAGGAGCGCGGACTCAGTTACCTGGACCACAAGTATCTGGATGAACTGGACGTTTGCCGATTCCCCCTTTTCAACTCCCTAAATCCGCTGCCTCTAGACTGGATGTACCTGACCTATGTGATCATGCTGCTGGGTGAGGGGCTTATAGTGACACTTTGTCATTACTCAAGTCATGTTCTTGTCTGACATCCCTTGTATTTCCATTCACTTCCTTTCATATGAATTGTTATTACAGTGTAAAATCAGTGCGCAACTTGTTTAAAGATAAAATATACCCCTTCTATGAGATTGTCTGTTCCTGTAAGTACTTTGTACGGGTTGTCTTCAGTAAGTCCAAGCTGACCACATGCCCAGCGCAGAAATAAGGCAGGCATCTTGTTCATGGACCGCCATGTCCGCTCACCCCCCTGTCTACTTAGTACCACATGCTAATTAATATCCATGCGTGCAGTATGTGAACGGAGAGGTAAACTGGCATTGGGATCAATGATCCCACATCCTGCACCGACAGTCAGCGCAGTCTGTCTGCATGCATTGTGCACTTCAAGCATTACATGTGGACAGACCCTTAACGCGGCGATTACCTAACAAGCTGTTGCTCCTGCGATTACCTAACAAGCTGTTGCTCCTGCGATTACCTAACAAGCTATTGCTCCTGCGCCTTCTAGAATTCTTTCTTTCCACTTGATATCTCGTTACTCGGCTCTGTTCTGCTCTTCTCTCCTTTGTTTTCTCCTTCCACCGTTTGTCTCCACAACTGAACAAAAGAGGGCAAAACGTGCATTTTTCCACGACCTATGATACATGACTCCATTCTGGCCAGGGTGTGGGTATAAGCTGCTGCACTCAGTCACAGCATCTCATATGCAGTAGTCCTTACTGTCACAATGTGCGTGTACATTTCATGTGTGTGGGTTCTAAAACTATATGCATACGTGCAGCATAACGCATTACCTGGCTGGAGTCTGCAATATAACTTCATTTACTGACCTGACACAGGCATATTTATATACTGTGAGGTAGCAATATGTTGCACAACCTTAATTATTGCTTAAAAACAAGCGGCATACTAAATTTACAGGTGCGGCAGCTCACTAAATGTAATATCTTACAGTATATGGTGCCTTTATTATCTTCCATTTGAATGGTTTGTTATGCTTCACACTGACCCTTATCATGGGTGTACAGAAGAGGAAACTAATATACAAAGGGACATGTATGAAAGCTGGGGCCCATGTGGCTATATAGAAAGAGGTGATGGAATTCATAGCACCAATAAGATGTGGTTATTCTAATGCAGCTTAGAAGATGAAAGCAAACATCTGATTGGTTGATATGGGTCACAGCACATGTAACCTGTGCAATGGTGTTTAACTATGTATTCACAGTTTAATATGGTTTCGGTCTGTCTCCTTTTACTGTCTGTATCTTCCTGTTTTACCTGTACTTTCTGGTATGGCCGTGCTCTCGCTCTGCAGTCACCTTGCTTGTCTTCCCTTCTAACAGGGAGTGTTGGTTATTTTACTTATATGAAACTGATCCTGATGGTATAGAAATACCGTATATGAAATAAATGGTGATGATGAAATGTTAGGTTGCTGTAACTTCTAGCAGTTCTGTTTCCCAATAAGATTCCCTTTCACAGTGTGATGGTAGCTAGCACCTGATGTTATCATTTGTTTTACATTTGCAGTAACATGAACTGATATTAAAAGCATGTCCTGTTTCTAATCATTCAGCACAGATCACTTTTTAATTGTGATGGGGGGGGGGGGGGGGGGGAGCAGAAAATGACCATTTTCACCCTATAAAAAGGAGCCACAGCACCAAGTATTTGGTTTTCTATCATGATACACATTTTAGCAGTGGTAAAACCTCTACACGTTTCTGTTGTGAAACTACAAGTTCCAGCATGCCTTGTCAGTTCTCCTACTTCCACAGATTACCTATACTCTACATAGATGTTGTTAGTACCCCCTATAGGCTGAAACCAACATAGCAGTTATTTCTGCAATACACAAGTACTATTTGATTCCAATCTAAGTGATTTTGCTGCAGTGTTGAGTAATATGTAGTCCTACACAGCATATTCCCTATCGCATCATTCCCACACCTCTTATTTTTGTGTCGTCCCTCCTTCAGGTGCTCTGGGTATAACCGTTGGATGCTTTTATCGCCTCAGCTGTCTGCTCTTCCTCCTGCCATATTGGTATGTCTTCTTCTTGGACAAGACCAGCTGGAATAACCATTCTTATCTCTATGGTCTGATTGGCTTCCAACTCACCTTGCTCAACGCCAATCGCTACTGGTAAGATGCGAGGGTCGCCCTCTGCTGTCCGGAGGACTTTTATCCTTATATCATGCTCTTTTTCAGAGCAACATTACATCACATAACTGGGTTCTCAGCCAGGAGGTTATAAATCACAGCCTAGAATCTCCCTTCCTCTTCCTAAGTGGAGATAATTAATTCCTATAATTGATTAGGCATTGAGGCACTGGAATGGATAATAATTGTGACATATGAAAATATAATTGCTCACTATGTGAGTCAGTTATACATGTTATTACTGGTTCTGGGGAGTCAGACCTGTGTTCTTCATGGCAGGTTCGATCAAAACATGAATAAATGATAAATGGATATAATAAGTATCTACACACATTTATTTATACCTAAATGTTTTACTGAAAATTATATTAGATTTTCTTGATGGTCACATAAACCCTATGTATACATTTGCTTTAGTCTCTAATATCAAGGGGATGCCAGTGATGTATTTTCATTATGACTTTTTGCCACTTTCTTTTAATTCTATTTTAAGCGTAAAATATGTTTTTTGTTTGTTTTTTTTGTGTAATTTTCCCATTCTTATTTTTTGTCTTGCAGGTCTATTGATGGCCTGTGGAGTCCTCGAAAGCGCAATGCACATGTCCCACTTTGGAATTACACTCTACTCCGTACCCAGGTAATGTCAACATATAAATCTGTATTAAAGGAGAACTCCACCCAAAACTTAAACTGTAGTGTTGGGCGGAGTTCAGTATGTACATATAATGTAATGTTTTATTCACCTGACTCATAAGGGACCCTGACGCCTTCACTAGTACATTGCTGCCTAATTGCAGGGCAGTGGATTGTTAATGCCCCCATGGTGTACCTCTCAGTCATGTACACGGGGGGAGTTGGAGCCTCTGCAAATGAGCCGAGTATCCACAGAGCAGTGCTTTACTGTTATAGGTCGCCCAAAGGTGCAAAGCTCACATATAGCCATGAGGCTTCGTCAGTGAAGGCGGCTCCTCCCCCTCCCCATAGCAGATCCATCCCCTGCACCTCTGCTGTTATGCAATTACCTGTGTCCTCTAATGCACCCACTTCTTCCCATCCTACAGATCTTCATCGTGTATTTTATCGCTGGCATCAAGAAGCTGGATGCAGACTGGGTGGAAGGGTACTCCATGGGCTCTCTGTCACGCCACTGGCTGTTTGATCCATTCAAGTAAGGTTCAGGCGGAATGACTCATCTGTTTTATAGGTTACCCAAGCCCTTTTCTGCCAATTGTTTCCTTGTGGGTGTGCGGCCGATCCTCCACCCACGCGGGGGGTACAGGAGTAGATCTGCCCCCTTACAATGAATCAACCCATTTACACAAACCTCATGTGTGTTTATAAAAACACAGATTAAGTCTGCATGTGTGACAAAGCCCTAAGTATTTACTGGTTCCCTTGTTTTATGTTGTTTTTCACTGGGGATCATAGAGGGAAAGGGTTTACCATCCATTTAATATTCTGTCTCTGCTGCCTTTCCCCACAAAGAGAGGAGCAAAGCTCAGTCGCCTATAAAATGTTTACATACTTATTGTAGTGGCTACCTTCCAATAGCATTGACATAGGTTATAACTCTGATTTCCCATTACATAAGGATGATGTACTATAAAGCAGTAACTCTATATAATGAGCATAGTAAAATGAGTAACAGAAGTGAAAGCAGTTGCTTCAGATCAGCACGCGTGTAAAAGATATTGTTATATTATATAAACCTATCTCTGTGCATTGTGTCGTGGGTTACCTATAGTATATATTACCTATAGTATATATTGCCTATAGTATATATTGCCTATAGTATATATTACCTATAGTCTTGATACAATTACAGTTGTGTGGGATTGTTATTAGAATGTTGGTGTAGGAGCAGAGTGGATTCCAAAGTGTGGAAAGGGTGTGAGTAAGGACAAGATATCCTAGGAAGAGTATATCCATATTGAGTGTATTATAATTTGCTCCTATTGTTGTTAGTAGTAACTATAATTAGACATATGCCATATTTTCCTATTGATGCATATATTTAAAGCTATATGCACGCTTTTCTGAATCCGGAGTTGTAAGAGGACAAATCTTACTTTTACAAGACTGCGTCTTAAAAAGAAAACCAAAACACTGCATTTTAGATTATATTGCGTTTACAGATGTGCATCACTCCTAACACGAGAATGTAACCCGTCATAACGCATGCAAATGTATTGTAATGAGCATATTTACAAAGTACACGTTTTTATACATGTGAGAATGGACTCTTAGTCCCTCTGTTGGCAGCATGGGCCTCTTCTCCCAGAAAGATATAACAGTACTCTCAGCTCCTTCCAGTTGTATCCAGTAAGAGAGCCCGCATCCCTGGCACGTCTTGTAAAGTAAATATTTGTCATGCATATACTGTAAACAAGCAGATGGTATTACTGTCACATGTTTAATGTCAATTTGAAGATCTCTCAATTAATTTTTTTCTTAAAGGGTGAAATTCTAGGACAACTTAACTGTAAAAACTGTTGATATAGATGTTACAAATCTTATATTGAGCACTGTACAGAGGCTATGTAATCACTCTCATCAGTTCCTGCCCCATTGGAGCTTATAGTATAAATTCCCTACCGCACACACAGGCTGGGTTCCATTCTGTCAGAAGCCAGTTAACCTGCCTGTGAGAGGAAACTTCAGCACTCGGAAGAAACCCACACAGAACATACAAACCCCACATAGAAATGGTCCTGATGGGAATATAACTTTTGATCCCAGCGCTGTGAGACAGCAATGCTAACCACTGCGCTGCCCATATGAAAGCTACTAATAACATTCACAAATAAAAGTTTACATACCTTGACAGAACTTGAGATATATCATTTTGGACTTGCATTTGCCAAGTTGCTGAGTGTACGCTACTGTTCTGGTATCAGCCATTTTCGGTAAAGGAGGCAGACTACGGTGTCCTTCCATGGGAAAACTGACAGGAAGTCCACTGTGTGTAGCAAAATAAATTCCTCCCGATTACAAGACACCTCGGATAGTGTTTTATTTATCATTTTTGATCATTTACACATATATCTGTAAATGGTAATAGCAGCTGTTTAAAATTGGTTGATTTGGCCCAAAAGCTATAGTGTGCATACCCTGGAACAAATATATGTATTCTATTGTATACTTGAGTACAGGTAATTATTTCAGAGATTTCACTTTCCAAATAACCATTGGCATAGACCACAATTGCATCTGTGTGTCCTATGAGAGTCCAATACTCCATTATATGAAGTTTTAAACAGATCTTTTACTTTGAACTGAAATCTGAGTCATAAAATACTCAAATTTATAAAGCCCACTTAAAGAAGACCATTGTATTGGAGTTCAGACATAAGTTCTATTTTATGTACACTTTTTTTTTGTTGAATAGCATTATAAAAAAAACGATCCTGCTTCTGATCTGCTGAGCAACATGGTATCACACTAACCTGTATAGTTCCACAGTACACCAGGAGGACAGCAGGTGGTGCTGCGTAGTTACTACTGACATGAAACATTAGCAGCATGGGATATATACACTGATCAGCCACAACATTAAAACCACTGACAAGTTAAGTGATTAACATTGATTATCTTGTTACATTGGCACCTGTCAAGGAGTGATATATATTAGGCAGCAAATGAGCAGTCAGTTCTTGAAGTTGATGTGTTGGAAACAGGACAAATAGGCAAACATAAGGGATTAATTGTGGTCGCTAGACGACTGGATCAGAGCATCTCCACGGGTCATGGGCGCCCAAGGCTCATTGATGTGCGTGGGGAGTGAAGGCTAGCCTGTCTGGTCCAATCCCACAGAAGAGCTACTGTAGCACAAAATGCTAAAAAACTTAATGCTGGCTGTGATAGGAAGGTGTCAGAACACACAGAGCATCGCAGCTCGCCGCAGACTGGTCAGAGTGCCCATGCAGACTCCTGTCCACCAGAACTGGACCATGGAGCAATGGAAGAAGTTGGCCTGGTTTGATGAATCATGTTTTCTTTTAAATCATATGGATAGCCATGTGTGTGCATGCGTGAGTTGTTTACCTGAGGAGGAGATGGCACCAGGATACACTATGGGAAGAAGGCAAGCCGACGGAGGCAGTGTGATGCTCTGGGCAATGTTCTGCTGGGAAACCTTGGATCCTGGCATTCATGTGGATGTTACTTTGACACGTACCACCTACCTAAACATTGCTGCAAAGTATACCCCTTCATGGTAATGGTATTCCCTGATGGCAGTGGCCTCTTTCAGCAGGATAATGCACCCTGCCAAACTGCAGACATTGTTCAGGAATGGTTTGAGGAACATGACAAAGAGTTCAAGGTGATGACTTGGCCTCCAAATTCCCCAGATCCAATCGAGTATCTGCAGGAAAAACAAGTCTGCGTCATGGAGGCCCCACCTCACAACTTAAAGGCTCTGCTGCCAAACTCTCGGTGCCAGATACCATAATACACCTTCATAGACCTTGTGTAGTCCATGCCTCAACAGGTCAGAGCTGTTTTGGCGAGATGAGGGGAACCTACACAATTTTAGGCAGATGATTTTAATATTTTGGCTGATCGGTGTATGTATCAATGTATTTATATGTCGTCGCATACATAGTGCACAACAATAATATGTGTGTGTGTGTGTATGTGTATAATGTCAATAGAAATAGAAAGTTAAATGTTAAAACAACATGGAAGGGATGCCTGTGAAGGAAGAGCTTACAGTCCATTTAGGTATTTGGAGACATGAACAGACAGGTTAATATGCAGCGCTGCTCACAGGATGCAGTAGAACTTTGTAGCCCATAATGGAAGCTGGGTCAGTTGTTTACATGGATAGATGGACAGACCAGCACCATGGCACATTGAGTTATTCCATAGCACTGCAGTATTACACACAGTTCCTGATAACAGACTTGTAGACACAGTGCATCTTTCTCCTAGGCTGGTTATGTCGGAGGAGATGACGAGCCTTCTTGTTGTGCACTGGGGGGGTCTGATCCTGGACCTGACGGCTGGATACCTTCTCTTCTTTGATGTCACACGCCCGATGGCTTTGTTTTTTGTCTCTTATTTCCACTGCATGAACTCGCAGCTCTTCAGTATTGGTGAGTGTGTGCACTGTACATGTACCCCGCTCTTCACATACCAGGGGATAGGCAAATCCAGTCTACATCCCAATCTACAGTACCTCAGTCACCAGTCTCATTGTCTTTGTTCTTTATCATACTACTAGTTTATCTGCATATCTCCTTCAATGCCAAACCCACTTCCCTTATATTACCTCAGTCCCTGACTGTACCGAATCCTTTAAAAAAAAACGTTTTGTATGTTCTCCCCTCTGCTGATCTCCTCCGTACAGGAATGTTCTCATACACCATGTTGGCCACCAGCCCTGTGTTCTGTTATCCTGATTGGCCACGGCGACTCGTGTCCAAGCTGCCTCGCTGCTTGCACTGGGCGTTGCCCCACACGAAGCCCCCGCAGAGAAGCCCAGAGTGCGTTTACCCAGGACAAAAGGGGAAGAGCGCTGCACAGCCAAGACTGCGGCATAAACTAGGAGCCATCTTCACTGTCATATATATCATAGAACAGCTGTTCCTCCCCTATTCACACTTCATTACACAGGTGAGAGCAAACTATTTATTAATCGGAATAAAATTATTTACTGTTTTGTAACATATTTAGTAAAATGTCTGTGCAATTGTGTGTGTTTTGTTAATGTCCGTGTTTATTCAGGGCTACAATAACTGGACGAATGGCCTGTATGGTTACTCCTGGGATATGATGGTCCATTCACGCTCACACCAGCATGTGAAGGTTACCTACAGAGATGGAATCACTGGAGAGATTGGATATCTGAACCCGGGGGTGAGTGTCTGTTTGCTCTGCCCAGTGTGCCGGAATGAGCTTCAGTACTTTATTGTACACACATCTGGCTGTATTCTGTTATGCTTTAAAAATCCTTTCACTGGCTTCCACTTGCTTCCAGCATTCAGTTCAAGATGCTTATCCTCAAAGACAAAGTCCTCACTAACTCCTTCCCTCCATACATCTCTTGTACATCTCCCGCACTGTTCCCCACCTATGGAATTCCATGCGTCGCCTCGAGACTCTCACCCCAAACTTCAATTCAAACACCCCCTCAAACCCCACCTCTTCATGCTCTCCTACTCTCCCCCCTCCTAGACCTTCTTGTCCACTCTCTCTGTCCTCCGTCCACCCCTTCCACTTGTGTACTATGTGCACATACGGTCTCTAAACACCCCCTACCTCTAGAATGTAAGCTCATGGGTAGTGTCCTCTCTACCTATTGTCTCATGATTGTCCACCTTGTATGACCCTGATGTCATGTCTTAAGCTGAATCTTCTGCTGTTTGTTCTCACACGCATGGAATTCATACCGCTATCCGTGCTAGATCAAGACTATCCATGTGTGTGTTATTACGCTTAATTGTATTCCTGTACCTGTTGTGTTTATTTTATTCATGTATGTCATATCTGTAAGATGATGGTCCAGCGCAGAGGAATCTGTAGCGCCCTATAAATAAACAGACACTGATAATGATAAATGTAATATTTTGCGCCGATTCACTGACTGTCATATGGTTTACAATGATCTACTGTGATTCATAAACTTCCTCTGCACTCTGTCCATGAAGGAGAGACTATAATAGGACTATATTTGGCACCCGCCTCAACATTTACATTTTTATCCACGCAGAGCTCTGTTTCGGCTAAATTATGGATAGTTTGAAAAGAAATTTGGGAGTTGTTGATCTGGGTATAGGAAAGCGATAGTCAGAATGTATGGTGTCATTCACAACCTAAATTGCATGTTTGGGACTGCACTACTTCTTATAGCACATCCCCTGTACCCTACATGACCATCTATTTACATAAACATGCCCCTGTCAGGTATTCACCCAGACCCGGCGCTGGAAGGACCACGCCGACATGCTGAAACAGTATGCCACCTGCCTACAGGGCCTGCTGGGAGCATATAACATCTCTGAACCTGAAATATACTTTGATGTATGGGTGTCCATCAACGATCGCTTCCAGCAGAGGTGAGTAGGGTTTTGTGGGCATAAAGGGGTTAGTACAACATGTAGAGCACGCATCCTGATTGGCTGCCTTCCTGTCAGGCTTTATGACCCCACGGTGGACATTGTGAAAGCCGAATGGTCACCTTTCCGCAAAACACCCTGGGTTCAGCCCTTGTTGGTTGACCTGTCACCCTGGCGATCTAAGTTCCAGGAGGTTGAAAAGTCTCTGGACAATCAGACAGATGTGGTCTTTATTGCAGACTTCCCAGGTAAGAATCAAGGCGTTGGTGTCTATGCTTCATTTCTAGAGTTATACATCTAGAATGACCTTTATGAACATCTCTTTTGACATATATATATATATATATATATATATATATATATATATATATATATATATATATATATATATATATATATATATCTATCTATCTTTCGCCCTAGGCCTTCATTTGGAGAATTTTGTGAGTGAGGACTTGGGCAACACCAGCATTCAGGTACTGCAGGGGGAAGTCCATGTGGAGATTGTGAAAGACACCAAAAACGTCACACTGAGAGAGGGCGAACGCATGCAGGTAATATAAATATGTTTCACCTGTAAAGTGCACCCATCACGTCCCAATAGTTAGGCAAGTTCAGAATTGAAACTCGTCACATTTTCCTTTTGAGATGATAAAATATATATATATATTTAATCTGTAAACCCATTTGCCTTCTGCCATAGCCAGTGCATTTCTCTACTACACGCCCAGAGCTCCTGCTCTGTCCACCATAGACACGATCACTTTTACAGCTGCAGCAAAGCTACCTGTGAGGGAGTCGGTCCTTCAGTGAGAAACGTTACAGGACAGCAGGTACTGAATAGTAGGAGGTTTTCAAGGACTGACAGCACGTTTATTAACATTCTAAAAGGTGGAGATGTTGCCTATAGCAACCAATAAGATTGTCGCTATCACTCATCTAGTACATTCTAGAAAATGATAGCTAGAATCTGATTGGTTGCTACGGGCAACAGCTCCACTTTTCCTTTTTAGAAGTTTTAGTAAATCCACCACTCAGTTTTATTAACAATGGATGGAAATATTCTAGAGAGAGTAAAAAAAGAAGAGGAGAATATAAAGGTGAACTCAGTGTTTCCAGTAAACGTTTTACTGATCTATTCTCCATGACTTGAGTAATATGTGCAATACACAACTTTCCCCCTACATCACTGCCACTTTGATGTTTGGCGAGTCCCATGGTGGCGGATACATTTGTGACTGCTATGTTAGCCATATGCACAGTGATATCACATTCGATAGCAGATAATTAGCCACATGTGCAGCATGCATAGCCCATAATATTCTTATAATTCACAGGATCATTATCAGCATGTTTGTTGTAAGCAAATAGTTCTGTTTTTTCTTTATCCAAAGAGGACTAAGCAGGGGGATATCCTAAATCATGGAGTTATGTTAGGTATAGGGATCGCTACACTGCCACCACTGCCTGCAACAGTATAATGCTGACGCTCTCCTTGTGGGAGTAGACTATGTGCATTCTATAGAACTTTGTAATGGTTTGCAGGGAAGACAGGTGGCCTCCCTAAACACCAACGCTCTTTGCCTTAGACGGGCCAGTAGGTCATGTGAAGTGAGTAGGTGCTCTAAGAAACTTACTAGCCGGGGTTACATTAGTGTGTATAGACGGAGGTGTTCTGGTGCAGATTTGGCACACACTTGGGCATGAACGTGTGATGTAAATACAACCAAGATGAAACCTTACCTGCGCTCCCTTACATGGAGAATAAATATATGAAGATGCAGCCAAATGAAGAGAATACGAAACCTCCCTAATCCTATAGCAATGGTCAAAAAGCGAAAACTACTAGGTGTAAAAGAGCTGTGGAAGTAGCCGGGGGACATGAAGTAGTTAAATAGTTAACCTTAATAAGCAGTACTGTACATTTATTCACATCATAAGATGTTCGTGTCAAAGTAAACACAAAATATATGAGTTACCGAGACTGTCTATAAGTTCCACCCAGAACTGTGAAAAATGCATAACTAGTAGGTAAATTGCATGCAGAAGGAGAGTAAGCTTCACATATACCGGATGGTAGTAGGAAGGCAAAAAAACAAAGTGTAAAAAAAATTAATAATAATGACAAAAATACATAAAAGAGATAATGCTATAGGCACAGATCATAATGAATGCCAGAAGTGTTTATAAGGTATAGTAGAAGCCAGATGTAAATTAGCCCCTGACCTCTCATTAGAGGAGCAGCAGTGTCACCGACCGCTGCACTCTCTTCATAGCCGCTTACACCTGGACAAAGCAAGTGGAACAAACCTGACACCGCAGTCACAAGTCTACAAGGAGACACTCGGCATCTATTACATCGAGAAATGGAGAGGAGTCTCTGAGCCACCCGAAGCACCAACTCACGTCCACTCCAGTGAGGTAAAGACTGCTCCCTTCAGATGACCCCGCGGAGACGGCTGCATCTGTAAGTTCTGTTTATACTTGGTCACAGACTGTCACCACATCCGTTGATGGATCATATGAAGGACTAATTTACATCTGGTTTCTACTATACCTTATACGGTGTGTGCCAAGACACTTCTGCCATTCATTTATGAACTGTACCTATAGCACCATCGCTATGAACATTTATTTTTATTTATCTCTATTATTATTATTATCATTATTTTATTTTTGTTGTGCTTTGTTTTTTGTTCTGGTTTTTGCCTCACTACTACCATCCTGTATATGGGAAGCTCCTTCAGCATGCAGTTTACCTTCTTGTTGTGCATTTTTCACAGTTCTTGGAGTTTTCTCTCTTGATGAATGTGTGATGTGACCGGGTTTGTCTCAATGATCAAGAAACTTCATTACGTTGCATTGTGGATATATTGTCCAAGATAAGGGTCAGATAATAGCTCTTGTGGTATCATGGCGTTGGCTCTTCAGTTGCTCTGTCTTCTGTCTCTTCAGCTGCCGGCAGGGGAGTACCACAAAGTATTTACCATGTCACCGGGCCCCTCGTGTTACATGTACCTTTATGTGAACACTACGGCTGTGACCCTGGAGCAGAACCTCACCCGCCTGCAGGAGCTGAAGGAGAAGGTGGAAAATGGGAGTGGTGAGTGCTATTGTCTACAGAGAGCTGACTGTGGTATTGAAGGTCTCTTAGACATAGACCCTCGCTGTTACCCAGGGTATGTAGGAGTGTCCAGCCTTCCCCAAAGAGGAGTGAGGATCAGTGGCAGGTGGCTTCTGATTGGATGACCACTGGAGATTATCTTCTTAGTGCGTCAGATCCCTTCTCTTCTTCAGTTCTGTAATAGAGATCCCCAGGAGAGTGTCACTTTAATATGTGAATGTAATCTCCTGTAGGACATGACCTCTGCTTGCTCTGGTGTTGACTTGATCCATGGATTGCAGCAATGTTTCCTCTTTGCTTTCCAGAAACCTCTCTGTCTCCAGAGTTACAGCCCCTTATCTCCGGGACAGTGGAAGACATTAACGTTACAGACCCTCTGGTGCTCACCTACTTACGCAGGCAAAAGCGGATAGAGGAGGCTGAACGCAGGCGAAATGCGACAGCTTTACAGAGGTTTGAGAGATTCTTCAATAAGAAGTATTTTCTTCTGAGGCGCAGGTGGGTGTCTGGGATGTCTTGTTAATTTAAACATTTTGATTTAAATGAGTCCTTGTAACACTTGTATGCAAGTCTTGCCATACAACTTTTTTTTTTAGGATTTCCTGACATCCTGCTATACCAAATAGCTTTGTTTTTTTTCCACTGAATAACTTTGCAGGAAACAGTAATGTTTTTCAATATTTGCACGCACTGCACTTCATAAATACTGTGAAGGTTAAAGTGCATTTGTTAGCGGATGCTGTGGAGGCAGACATTTGTTCATGCTGAACCAACGTTCATAAGAATGGAGCCTTTCACTAGGAAACAACGACCTAGTTGAGCGTGCAGTTTATCAGGTCTCTTGAAATCAGTGATATCACTGGTACCTACTGAATTGCTAAGTCTAATTATCAGGGATATTGGTTCTGCTTGCAAACTGATGCACTTTAAAGAGGATTTTTACTAGTGTAAAAATATGTATTTTTAACTATACACTCCTTTGTAAGGCTGGGTACACACTACAGGTTTTTCACCCAATTATCAGGCCAATCACATGATAAATGACCGTTCGGCCCAATATCACATTAGAGTGTACTCTCCCACGTTCAACCGTTATTGTTCCAAAGCACATAGTATCATCTGATTTGATTTTATAAATGGACTAAAAATATTGTTGAACGATGTCGTTCCAGTTCTGTAGTGCGTATGCACTCATGACTAGCATAGATCGTGCAGTCATAATTTTTTCAGCCGATGGTTCTGACCGATAAGAGAACAGATCTGAAGGTAAAATGTGAACAGTGTGTACACATGAATCGGCATCCCTGATCGGGACGATAAGTCGTTGGTAAAGTCATTAACGAGATTGCATGGGGAGAAATTTTCTGTAGTGTATACCCAGCCTAAGTCTTCCATCTATGCAGTGTGGTCCTGCAGTCATAAGTAAATCCACATGGTCCGTTTAAAACCATTTACATGTAGGGTCATTGGTTCCTAGATCTCCAGCATACACCTCTACCTGTGATAAGATCCCATTAACCCTGTAGCTCACAGATCACAAGGAATGAATGCTACCTTGTGCCATCATCTTGCCAAGGTGAGCACACAGAAGTAGGGTTTGGGCTAGCTTTGTAACTATAATGTAACACTACCTCCTGTAAGGCAGTGTGAAGGAGGAATTGTGTGATCCGACACACGCAGATTTAGTTACACAAAAACAAGTTAGTCTCCTTAATACTATTCTTTGGGATGTATAGTTGTTTCTGATTCTCCCTGTGTGAGGCCAGCCCACGTATTTTACTGTTGGAGCAGAGCTTTGTTATAAATCGCAGGGGTATTATATGGAGCAGATACAGGAGGCACAAAAGGAAATATAAAATGTTCCGTAGGCCCAATAATTCAGGTTTCATGTTGCCAGGCTGAGAATTACAGCAACTTCCTATTGTCATTGTGTTGGGGGCGGGTACCCTATAGTCAGCTGCGCTAACGCAGACTAAACTAACTAATATTCCCAGGCCGGGAGGAATGTAGTATTTATATTTTCTCATTTGCCTGAACAAATGAAAGGTGCAGATAAAACTGGTAGCTATCTAGTTGTGTTCAAAGTCCAGGGGTCATTATTTTGCCTCGGCAGTACCCTATGTAAATCGCTCACTTTCAGCAGATCACTCAGGTCTCTTAGGGATTTTTATTTAAAAAAAAAAAAAAAAAAAAAAAAAAAGTACAGTAATATGGGTGTAAGTTGTAAGGATGAAAACTGCAGTTCTGATCATTAATATAGAAGATGGATTTATAGGAGTTTCTGATAAGCTGTTTACATATGTAGTTATACATGTTTTTAGAACTGCAGATGACTGAATAATATGTGGGGAAGAATTGTCTCTATGCACACTAGACTATCCACTTTTAGAATTGGAACATGTAGGTCTTTTTTTTTTTTTTTAATTATATAAAGTCCCTGTGTATCTATTTTGGATGTGGTGTATTTGAGTATATGAAACATTAGCAAATGTAAAATGACAGTTCCTGTATCTTCTGCTGTGGGTTTGTGTTGTATTCTATATGAGCTGTGGAATCGTACTGCCTTATACCTGTGGAGGGAGCATTTCTTAAGACTTCCTCGTCTAGAATCTAATAGCTCAAATAACACACAAAATATTTAGAAAGAGTTGTGTAACCTTTTCAGTTTGATGAGCAACGACAACTCTTTGCGTGGTCCTTAGAAATCTCCTCTGATTGCTGCATGGCATGCGCTCACAAACCTGTGGTGAGGACTCGGGTTTGTTTTTTAAATAGGGCAGTCACCCAAACTCACTCCCGATTTTCTGCCCATTAATTGACACACCTTGTTCTAATTATTCCCTTACCTGAACTGATCATACAAGAGGTTCACATACTTTCTCTATCAAAGAAATATTGGTTCAATTTGATCAATAAATTAAAAAGTATATACTTTTTTGGGTTATTGATTTAGTGGCCTCTATTTATCTAATGTTACGACTTAGAGGAAGATGTGAACACTTGAATTTGAAAGCTGCTGGGGTCAGCACGATACTTGGGGTGAGACCAGCTCATTTGTACAGCACTGCTTACACCTTTTGATGGCAGAATGTTTTTTAAATGCCGCTAATGTTCCATATACTCACAGGGCTGCTCTGCTTGTTTTCTTTCTTCCTGAGCAAGGGACATTAAAATGAAGCAGAAATAATAGACATGGCTTGGGCTGGGTACACATTACAGGTTTTTCATTAGATTATTAGGGTAATTGCACGATAAGTGACCATTTGGCCCTGTATCGCATTAGTGTGTACACTCCCATGGTCAACAATTATCATTCCACTGGATTAAAAAAAAAAAAAAAAAATCTGAACGATAATGTTCCAATTCTGTGTCTATGCATTCATGACTGTCAGTGTATGGAAGTATGTAACTAGGTCTATGGATGGTTAAGTCTGTGCATATACTACGGATTTGACTCTCAGGATAAGGTTCTATTTAATAGACATAGGATGTGTCCAAAAAAAAACAACGCAGATTTGTGAGCGGTCGTATTTCCAGTTGTGTTCCGAGAAAGCAATAACCACTACAGCTGTATATCTGTTTAGGGTGGTACAAAAAAAAGCTAACAAAGTACATTTACCAAGTGTTTAAAAATCACCAAAGAAATGGGTGAGACATGTTTTACACCATTCCCCTTTTTTGGTCAGGACTGGTGTGGTTTGAAACAAGGAAGAGATGTTTACTACTAGTAGATTGTCATTCTCAGAGTCTGGGATTGTATACACCATTTAAGGTCAATATCTTGACTTGTAAAGTTGCCTATGACATGTAACAACTGGCATTATCAAGCCCAATCAAAAAGCAATAGAGTTGGTTGAGACTTGGCTCTGATATGATAATAAAACAATACTCCACCTTGTGTACACCATCTGAGTGGAGCAGGAGTTACGATGTGCAGTCAGTGCACCACTGCAGCAGACAGGTCAGTGAAAATGATACATATTTGCTGTTGTGGTTGAGTTTTGCAGCAAGTTCCTCCCTGTTATATTTTGTTTTAAATTCCGAACATAAGAGTTGGAAGATAAGATTTTGATTTGACATTCAATAGACTAAGTTTCAGGATTACCTCTTTGGTTATGAATTTTCTAGGTCCTGAGTAATCACTCTAGAAACCCCCTTTACAGAATGATTATGAACATCTTTTGCTGGTTGAGAGGCTAACAACTTATGATGGAATGTTCTGTATTAGTGCGCACACATTACCCGTTCTCACACCAATAGCTAGAGTAGTTTAGTAAATTTGTGTGTGTTCCAGGTCATTAGTTTATGGTCAGATCTGTCCTATACCTGTCTAATTTGGTTATGTAGTGTTTTAACAAGCCACCATGTTGCACAAACCCATTGGTCTTAGCTTGGTGACAGTGCCCTCATTCAAAGGAGCATGTCATTTACACAGTGGCATTGTTGAAGTGTAGTTTCTCATAAAGAACCATTACAACCTACAAAACAGCCACCTACACTGAACATAAACAAAATACTGATGATGTCTGGGTTGAAGCCTTTGTATGTTACATGTTTTTTTCTTTCTTGCTTTAGTTTCCTAATGACAGCCATTGCTCTGCGGAATCTCGTAATTGGCCGTCCATCACTGGAACAACTTTCACAGGAAGTAGCTTTTGCCAACATCAAATATGATGAGCCAAAGGATGAGGAAGATAAGAAACAAGATCACTCCCCACGAGAGCCAGAACCTTTAGACTTGTGACCAAGCAGGAGTACAGGACAGTAGTTGCTGTGGGTGTCTTTTTTGTACATAATGTGACTTTTATACTGCTGATTAAGCACATCAGCTTGATGCTATACCTAAAATAAAAGCTTAAACCTCTGTCTATTTAGTGAGGTGGCTAATGACTACTAATGCTAGATATTTGATAATACCATAGTTAGAAACCTGTTGCTCTTATGTGGAAGGGTGCACACTACCATATTACACACAAGTCATGGTGCTGTAACCATTTACATGGAAACTGAGTGCATTATATAGCTCATCCTGCAATACATCTGATGACTTGAGGTTTCAGTTACTTACATGGTAGAAGAGGCCATAACATCTTAACTAGCTACAAAACCAAGTAATACAGTATCTTGACAAGCCCTTTACCATTGTTCCCACAGTATTAAAGACATGACACAATTCAAGGGAGCACCTAATTCTTTATTCATGAAATTGTGTGATTGTTTTTACCAGACACATGGAATCATTAAAAATTGAAGTAGGAGGATAGTGTAACCTATTACTTGTCAGAGAGTCCCCTACAGGGCAGCTTGTAAACAACCAGTTTCTCTGTACAACACTGGTTATAGTGTGCTTACACCTGTAGGGGGCACTCCAACTGAATGAGTCTTACACACAGACACAAGCCAGGATCTCTGCATAGTGCAGCCAAGGTTTTTCTGTACAACACCTTAGCATGCCAGAGGTTACTGGGAGGTGTGGAGTCCTCAGAACTCAAACAGCATTACGTGTATTCAAAAATAAAAAAATAAAATAAGTGTTACCTGTGGCACAAGCTACTCTGTACTTACGCCTGTGCCTGGCTACACAATAAATAAAGCAGTTACATATCCATTTTCAAGTAAGAACCTTTGCTCTCAGTCTGCTGCCAGTTGTGTCAACTCTGCAGTGGGCTAGTTTCTCTGTAGCCACACCAGCCAGCTGCAGAGGGAAAAATAAATAGAGCAGACGTGACACCAGCTTGCAGAATAAAATAAGATGTAATACTAGGCAGGGAGGTTTGTGCATTGTGGCTGAGTGAAAGGGGGAGAGTATCTTTATAAAAGGAGAGTCATCTACAGGCACCAGGAGACAATCTTGTTACAACTAAGAGGCCACTTCAATTTTTTTGACCAGCTGTGTACTGCATTGACCACTACTGGGAGTCGTGCATGATTTCAGCAAAGTGCAGTGTTCAATGCCTAGGGAACCATTAATGTACATGCATAAGGACATGTTTGTTAATGAGGTTAATTAAAAGCTGTAAAGGAACAGTATCAGTATGTAGGACTTTACACCCAGATCCCTTAAGAGCTAGGACAGGGGTGGAGGGAAATAAGGGCACTGGCCTCTCTAGATCCACCCAGTAGATAGAAAGCCAGTGGGATGATATACTTTGTCATGGAGATACAACACTTAAGGCTACCAGAAGAAAAAAAGCCTAGTCTGCTAGAAGCACCAATAGTAAACATTAGATTGACAGCAAGGAAGGGATGTAGTGACATTACAGCTCATACATGGTCCCGGAGACTACAGTGAACCAATAGGATGACAGGAAAGGTTAGAAGGGGCCTTTTCCTCCCTTAAGAGACTGCAGGCTTCTCTGTATATAACGCCAGCAGGTCAAAGGAGGAAAAGCCTAACAATCAATACTCCAGTTTTTTGGGCACTTCCCAGGGGAAGCTGTCCCTACCAAAATGGCCATAGGCTGCAGTCCTCTGATAAATTGGCTTCTTCAGATCCAGATCCCTGGAATATACAAGTTTGCTTGTTAATATACAGTATGAGGAATGTACTTTTGTATGTAAATAAGACTCAGCTATGGGAGAACCTGCCCCATTGGTTCTGCACAGGGCACTTACCCTGTGGCCATCCAAGACTATACTCACCACTTCATTGCCTAGCACCAGGGTCCATCACTGGCCTGAAACCCCTTTTTCCATCTTCTCAGATCTTACAGTGTTCAGCACACACTGCAGGACAAGCCCTCTGACTAGCCATTACCTCAGCAAGGTTATGACACCACCCTCCCTCTACCTTGGTAAACAAAGCAACTCATCGCCAACTTTACCTGACAATTACACCAGGACGGAGGTCAAAGTTCTTCTTTACTATGGTCAGCAACTCCCTCTCACTCTTCTGTGAGGTCCCATAATGGAAGATGGAGATAGACAGAGGGTGGGCAACACCAATTGCATAAGAAACCTGTATAAGAGATTGACATCTGCAGTGTGAACATAACAGGCATGCAGACAAACATTTGATTTGGTGCTCTTTAGTTTAGAAAGCGTATTCTACAAGTTTTCTACACACCTGGACCAGGACCCGACGGCAAAGGCCAGACTTAACCAGGGATTTTGCCACCCAACGAGCAGCATAGGCAGCAGATCTGTCCACCTTTGTGTAGTCTTTACCAGAGAAGGCTCCACCACCATGGGCGCCCCATCCTCCATAGGTATCTACAATAATCTTACGTCCAGTCAAGCCGGCATCTCCCTAAAATGGAGTCAGGATTTAGGTGTGCCTGTTCAATGCCTTCCCAGAACTGTATTACTTGTTACATATTACTACAGTGCATGCTAGAATACCAGAAGGACACAACCTAAGGAAATAAATCAATGTAGCAGAGTATGTTAAACACAGCTCACCTGTGGGCCCCCGATTACAAAACGCCCACTAGGCTGCAGATGGTAGATGGTGTCGTCATCCAGGTATTTGGCAGGTACCACAGCCTTGACAATTTTATCCTTCAGTGCATCACGCATCTCATCAAGACAGATGACCTCATCATGTTGTACAGACACTACAATTGTGTGCACTCTTATTGGGATTACAGCCCCGCGGTCCTGCATGTACTGGACAGTCACCTGGCAATGAAGGGAAGTTGGTTAATGTAATTACCCAGATTTTATTTACTAACTTGATCTCTATCAAGTGCCCCGCTTATGTCAAACTAAATCTACCCTCCTCACCTGTGTTTTAGAGTCAGGGCGAAGCCATGGCAGGGTCCCATTACGGCGAAGTTCTGCCATCTTGGCATTCAATTTGTGTGCTAGGACAATTGTCAGAGGCATACACTCCTCGGTTTCATCAGTAGCATAGCCAAACATTAAACCCTGTTAAATAAAGAAAAAAGCATATATTAAGTCACAGAAAAAAGTTTGGTGGGGGCGACCGTTCTATAGGCTCGCTAGTAATGCCAGCTTTTCCTTACCTGATCCCCAGCTCCCACATCTTCCTCATTTCTATCCAGGTGGACACCCTGGGCGATGTCTGGGGACTGCTGCTCAAGGGCAACCAACACATTGCAAGTCTTGTAGTCAAAGCCTTAAAAGATACCCAAAGAGTTAAGTTCAGAAACATGAATAATCTTAATCTGCTACTCTCAAGTCCACTATACTCACCTTTGGAGGAATCATCATAGCCAATATGTTTGATTGTGTCTCGCACAACTTTCTGGTAGTCTACCGCTGCCCTAGAAGTGATCTCGCCAGCGAGAAGGATCATGCCAGTCTTTGCCACAGTTTCTGTAGATTAACATTATGTAGTCAAGCCATGTAGCCATAAACACTTGCCAATTATACAGTGAACAAGTCTCATTACTGCTTACCACAGGCAACTTTAGCATCTGGGTCTTGCTTCAGATGGGCATCAAGGACTGCATCACTTATTTGGTCACAGATTTTGTCTGGAGGAAGAGTAGTTAGATTAGGCCAGTGAAGAACACAAACCAATACTATATTCTCCTCCATAGAAGGAAGTAGACTGCAATGTGCTATTCACTTAATACAGTGAGTGCAGATTGAGCTTTAACCCTTTTGATCATCAGCAAATACAAAAAAAAAAAAAAAAAAACATTGACCTTTCAGTGTGCTGCTTCCCAAGATTCAGAATGGGCTGGGAAAGAAAGCTCATCTATAAAAAGAAGGTCACAACTGTTTCTCTCCTACAGAGCAAGGAGTCCGGTTACAGATCTGTAGTGACACTGATACAATGCCAACCCGTAAACCCAGCATGATTTCTGTTCAAGTCATTAGTGGGCTCAACGTGTAACCAGGCAGAACTCTTTCAATCAGCACTAAACCACCGGTTGCGTACAGTAGGCATGTTCCTATAATACTATTACAGATTGCCGCAATACATCGGGAGACCTGTGCATGCTTTATACAGTGATATTTACATTTTCTTTTTCTGCATTACACAGCTAGCATGCATCACACTTTCACGTTTACTTTCCAGGGAAACTCCCAAACAATGCCAGGAATACATTCATAATAGCGTTAGAGCTCCAGATTGAAGATACATGAGTGAAGAGGAGACCACACATGAGCACTTCAATCACTCATTTTTAGATATGCAGGCAGCAGAGCCTGTTAGAGCTAAGCAGTGAGCCTAAGAGCACTCCACTTTTCTACTGCAATAAACCACACAAGTAATAATTGTTAAAAGCACCCATGTGACACCATCATTACTCTTAATGACAAATACAGTATGTAGTAGAAAGCCTTTAGGCAAATATGCAACTACAGTACAGGAATACTTCAGGGACAGCTGTCCCAAAGCCATATGTCAGGCATGAAACCAAATCTACCCTACACATGAGAAGCTCATCCATTGGGCAATCCCTTCCTACACCCACTGAAGTCACAGCACTGCCTTTAGCAACTGGTGTTGCCATCACATCTGCTTCATGAAACCATACATGCACCACTGGTTGCATTTAAGAGTCTACTAAATACCACACAAGTTATTCTTAACCAGTTTTACTGTCTGGATAGGTTTGCTCCTTCATGCCCTTAATTTAAGGTCTTTGCTGCTGAAGAATCCAGCCAACCCACTTAAGATTAGCGTGGTCTGGAGCCCCAGTAACCAAACACTGTCAGGAGGCCAGAAGATCTCTACTTATAAAAAGTTAAAGTAATGCATGGTCACTTTCCCCAGCACCAACATAAAGTACTTATTGAGCTTACCATATGCTAAAGCATGATCAGTATATTAAAATAGTACTAGTCAAGCAACAGTGCAGCTCCTGGTATGGAGCTCAAATATTGCATTCAATTCAGTATTGCCTATATGCCTTAGCAAGGTAGTATTGTCAAGAGCACAACTAAAGGCATATAAAAGCCTTCAGGATCACATTAGCCTTCTCCATGTACTGAAAAAAAAATATGATGAACACCTGAAAGTCCATCTCCAATAGACCCGTATACCCCATCATTAACACTCCTAAAACATACTATAGATTAACTGCTGACAAAATGGACAGTAGGGAATTCCGATTGCCAGCTTTAATGGGCCAGGGACTGATTTGGATGACATCCTCTCTGCATGGCGAAGCACTGACAATCGGCAAGTCTATGGAGCACATTAAATGTATAATACACTATGTTGAAGGGTCAGAGTACAAGGTGTTGGTTACAATTAACAAGCTCTACTCCCTACACACGTTGGTATAAGAATCTAAAAGCCCCATTAATGACCTACACAGGTAGATGAATGGCTCCCGACACTGATTAAAACCCCAGTGATATGCAGACATGGCCTCCAGCAGCCGCATGCCCTGTGCCAGGGTAGATCATGGGTTCTCCCAGTGCCAGCACCCTGGCAGACAGGCGGGGATGGCCAGGCCACGTGTTCCGGCCGCATTGCAGATGCGCGCCCCTCCGGCCGCGCGTTCCCGAGAGGAGAGGGGCGCCTGACATACTGCTCTTCTACTCACCTCCCACCCCCATCACCCCCACAATATACACAGTAAGAGAGATACAGGCACGATGGAGCCGCCATACTGACGTACCCGCCTGTCACATCACACCCACTCTCAAACACTCACCGGGGTGTCCTTCCCCGACGGACTCGGAGGTAAACAGAAAGCTGCCCTCGTCGATGAGAGAGTCATGGAAACCGTTAAGCATCTGTCCGTTCATGGCGGCTGATAATCCGGGGCTCTTACAATTCACCACCTATAGTTGTCACTGACCGGTTGGAATGCAAGAATGGCGCCAGGTGCGGCGTTTTTATAGGTTACCAGCGCTGACGTCACAGATCCCGCGCGGCACCGCTCGGCCAATTCCTCAGCCCACTCCGATCGCGACGTCACTGCTGAGGAGAGTGGGCCGAGCCGAAAGAAAACAGACCGTACCACCGAGCAAAATGGTGGGGACCATTAAACACTCCGTAAATAACATGCCTTTTGCGAGATTTTGAATTCACTACCTAATATTGCATATCCTACAACATTGGTATACATGGAAAATCGCGTATAATTGTGGTGGAAGTAAATTAATCAGTTGCCATGGTTTGGTACAGTCCAAGTATATAGAGAGGTGTGGAGGGAGGAGCTAAGCACAGAGGCGAAAAGGGGAGAGACGTGAGGATCTCTTGATCAACATCTCTCTCTTAATAACGTCTGTGCGTAACTGCACTATCGAGCCTTATATTCTCTTTTTTATGTTTCGTCTACAGGAATATGCAACATTCAAGTAAATTCAATATATATATATATATATATATATATATATATATATATATATATAACTTTGGCTGTATTATAATGTGTTGAAGCATGACACTTGTAAATTACTTCTCACATGTCTTATAGCAGCTTTTTTTTTTCAATGTAGGTGAGTTTTACTGTGTGTGTGATTTGTTTCTACACTGACCAGCAAGCAGGATAGAGGTAAAGAGAAAGTAGGTTTTTAGTCCATAAAACCGTTTGTGTGGAATTTAATTATCTATTTACTGTGCATCATGTTTTCCTAAGCTGCAAACCAGTCTTGGCTTACATTCATAAAAAAGGCATCTTCTGTAAGTAAGCAGGAGGTAAGGGAGGGGATTTAGAGTTAGACACAAGTACATTTCCCTAGCGTAATTTTACTTATCATATAAGATTTGTTACAATACTCCTGTACAACTTCCAGTAGTAGTTGAGCTCCATGTTTCCGGCACTGTGAAGTAATAATCAGGGGACTTTACGTACAAGTGTTGTATAGTAAGGACCTGCAGAGGCAAGTTAAGCATGCCCCTTGCAGATGCGTCCTATTTTCGGTAATGCATACCTTTGAAACATGTTACTTACAAAGTGTAAGTTATGCGTCTACATAAGAGGGGTGTGAGTTTCAAGTTAATGATGATCGTCACATATTTCAGATGCATCTATATGCTAGATTTAAGGTTGCACGTATAATAGCATACACGTTACTCAAAATACAAACATGGACATGTAAGTGTGTACACGTGTCTTTGCATAAACAGAAATGGGCAATCACCCCTAAGATATTTGTGTCAGTTTGTGCAAATAAATCTCTAGCTCTCTGGTCTCTCCGGTGAGACATGTAGGGGGGAATTCAATTAGTCGTGATGTTCTGGGGAACATTCTTACTGTTACAATGGTAAAATCTCCGCTCAGAGGTAGCGTTGAAATATCAGTGGAGATTTTCTGTAAAAATCCTGCTAATTGAATTCCCCCTCTTATATCATGCATGGGCAGCACGGTGGCTCAGTGGTTAGCACTTCTGCTTTACAGCACTGGGGTCATGAGTTCAAATCCCAACCTTGACCTTATCTGTGAGGAGTTTGTATGTTCTCCCCGTATTTGCATGGGTTTCCTCTGGGTGCTCCAGTTTCCTCCCACACTCCAAAAACATACTAGTAGGTTAATTGGCTGCTATAAAATTAACCCCAGTCTGTGTGTGTGTGTGTGTGTCTGTTAAGGAATTTAGACTGTAAGCCCCAATGGGGCAGGAACTGATGTGAGTGAGTTCTCTGTACAGCGCTGCGGAATTAGTGATGATGATGAATTGGTGATGATGATGTCTCTACACAAAGTCATATACATGCAGTATGCATTAATAAAATTTCTCAAGTACAAATTTGATGCATTTTAGAAATAGAGTTGTAGTTACAGCATAATTGTCAGTAAAGTGCTAATTGAATAAAGGCTTAGATCCTTTCATAAGTATAACACAATCTGCAGTGGTAGTTTATGCTGCTAAATGATCACAATTCTCTCTATGTTGTGTATAGCTCTCTATATAGTTTTTCCTATACCATTTCCAATTTTCTAGAACTTTTTTTTTTTTTATACAAGGGAGGATCACTGAATAAACAAAAGGCATACAGCGCTGAAGGGGGATTAAAAAAAAAGTTTCTATCAATTGATTGGAACATCAAGTGATAAATTGAAAGTTAATATCCAAGGCAATAGTACAAGAAATCCCTTTAATCATAAGAACACACATAAAAACCTGTAAGTCGGATGCAATGATCCATAAAATAAAACAAAACAAATTCCACTTAATTAATTAATGCATTGATAACGATACTGCAGACTTACTGATGTTGGTAAATAGGTTGGACGTAATCCATGTGTCCAATTATGTCCCACACTGTGTCGGTGATGATAACCCTGATTATGGATTAAAGGTAAGGGAGGATCACTGTATATATTGCAAGACTGGGGCATGTTTCATCAACCAATCAACCTAGTGTAGCTAAGATTTGCACCCTCTGCTCTGCACCATAGCATCTTTATTGTAAGACCCCTAATGGTCCCCCGGGTCTGTTGTCAGTGAGTTTTAGGGTGGTCTATGATAGTAACTATACTATTCTCAGACTCTTTTAGCATTTACGAGTTATATGCGTTCTGCAGAACTTTGACCTTTTTTCCTATCCATTTGTGGAATCTAGTATGAATAGTGTATATATTCCAGGAGTACTAGACTCAGTTAGCCGTGAAATGTCTCTGAAACGTCAGTAAGACACTTTCACGGCGGAGATTTGACAGAAATCTCCACTCACGCGTGATGTTCGCGCGCCACATCGCCACCAATTGAATCTCCCCCTCGGACCATGTTCTTCCTAACGGGATTACTCTGGATTATTAGATTATGATTTATACTGTCTTCTGCAAGCACTTGGCGAGTGACATGATGCTCTCTAGGCATTTAATGGGACAGTGTGGTTTAAAAATATTTATTGTGCATCAGAGGTTGTTTACATATCTTTATGTTTTTCCCTGATAGTCTGCAGAATCAGTTTGTGCTGGTTAGTTGTGCTCTGCTTGTCTCAGTGCAGAATTCGCTGCGTTCTGCAGATCTCTGAATAAGCCTGTTTCGTAAAAGGTGTATGATTGCTCCCTCCTCCTTTCTCTGCAGATTTTTCTTCTGCAGAATCTGTGCTGATGAAACAAAGAGCTAGCACGTGGAACCCGAGCATAGAGAAAGAGCAGAGAGCCATGACACTGCATATAACATAAAGCACTGCATGCTTGCACGCAACTTTTGTAACACTGCATGTAGACATATTATAATAGCAATATTTATGGATGCATATACTACAGAGGTATCACACTACAAATCTACATGCATAATACTGTGAAAACCTTATATATAATAATATACATAATTCATTGTATTAATAACTGACATAGTAACATAATATATAGAAAGATAAATGTTTAACTTTGCAAACATAATATATAGAAAGATAAATGTTTAACTTTGCACACATACACACTATATTATACATAAACTATATAGCTGTTGCTGTTTCTGTGCTAATATACTGTACATGTTGTCATTTATGTGTTAACTGCAGTGATAGTAACACACGGGCTATACAGCAGCCGCGACGCTGTCAAAGAAGCGGACGCTTCTTTGACAGCGCTGCGGCTGCTGTATAGTACAGTGCCGCTATATAGGGCACTTTTTTAGCAGAGGGGTGGGGTTTCTGGAGACCCAGAAACCCCCCCCCCCCTCCTGCATGCGCCACAGCATAACAGTACTGGGGGAAAGAGGATAAGGCTGCGACTAAGGTACAAAAGTGCGGCGTAATTCCTGTTCATCAGTGGGCATGGTGTAAAATAGCCAGGGTCCGCTCTGGTATTGTGCCAGCAGAGCAGTAGCATATACGTACTAAATGGTGGCTTTTCCATGCAAAATTAGCTAAGAAGCAATAGGGGGCGATTCAGTTCAGGCCCATTAGTCTAGGATTAACGCGGTATTCGTACTGTTATCTTCAATACAGTGATTTTTACTCGCAGCACAGATAGGTGCGATCAAAAATCAGCATTAGTGTGGTAATTTAAATGGTAATACTGCACACTTTTACCATACTAATGGTAATAGTGCTCAGGCCACACACTAATAATGCAGCTGAATTGAATAGGCTCCATAGACTGAGCAAACCTGGAGATGCACACATCTTCTCACTACAGCTAAGGAACTATAAGATTGTCTGTACACCAGTAGGCATACATGGCTGGTTTTCTGGGCTGGAATTGGAATACGGCTAAGAGATCACATAGTGGTTTCAATGTTGTCATATTGGCAAGCTTAATTATATATATATATATATATATATATATATATATATATATATATATATATATATATATACACACATAGCACCAGCATACTCCACAGGGCTTCACAATTGTGAACAAACACAGTAATAAAACAAAACTGGATAGTAAAAGGCAGACAAAGATGTGTATTAGTCACAGTCATTACTCAAAATATTTATACTCTACATCGCAAGTGAGAGATTAGCCTTATGTTCCTCTCTATATATTTGTCCCCCTTGATTGCATAATTGGAAAAAAAAATGTAAGTTATCAGAAAACCTCACGGAAAAATCAATGTCCAGAGGTTGTTGACATCCATAGAGGGATATGTTTGTTTACGTCCTATATCTACCAAGGGTGCACAGGTTTTAAAACAAAAGAAAATGAAAGAAAACAGAGAGCTAAAAATGTTTCCTGAACTCACCCTACGTAAGATTGCGATGCAGCTAATACCATATACAATATGGGATATACGGAGCGCGGGCTTATTGCCATACAGCTGGTACCATATACAATATGGGATATACCGAGCGCGGGCTTATTGCCATGCAGCTGGTACCAGATACAATATAGGATATACCGAGTGCGGGCTTATTGCCATGCAGCTGGTACCAGATACAATATGGGATATACCGAGCGCGGGCTCATTGCCATGCAGCTGGTACCAGATACAATATGGGATATACCGAGCGCAGGCTTGTTTTTTCTCTGGTTTTGTTTCAAAATATTGCCTTATTGTCATAGCAGCTGTCCATCAAGCCTATTTAAGGCACATTTGGGTGTGGCTCACAAGTCAGCCTTTGCTAAATGTAAACCCCTATGCCTGCGAGATGACTGCATCTGATTTTAACTGCAGTTTAATGGTGTTTAAAGCATATACCTCAGTGTAGGACCTGCATATAATGAGGTGCCCTTGACGCTGCGATGCAGGCTTAAATGTTTTGATTAAAATATGAACTAATACCTCATGTTTTCATTTTGCCAGACACACACAGATATGCAGTTAAGGATAAACGCTGACAACTGTCTTGTATGTTTTGTATACATATATGGGCATTTATATTGCCATGCAGCTGGTACTATATATAATATGGGTTATACAGAGTGCGGGCTTATTTTTTCTCTGGTTTTGTTTCACCTACATAAGATGAACTCATGCAGGATATACATAAAACTCTACACAACAATACAATATTATCATACTATGGAAATAGGTAATATCTGCTTATGTCTATACGTACATATACTCAATATTGGCAAGTCTATAAATTTATTCTAAGTAACCCCTTATGTCTATTATATTATAATATTTTGTTTGAAATGATTTTTTGTTGTTAAATCAAACATACTGATATACAGAAAAAAAAACTATCTTACATATTCATTACCTATACAAATAAAACAACATTAAACCTAAAATACATGTAGCTCCCGGATGGAGCTTCTCCGGGGGTTTGGTTTTTAGTCATGCACTGATCATAATCTGGTGCCTCCACCCACATCTTCTCATGTGGCTCTCAGCAGGTAGTAGGAGTTATACAAATGTAAATAACGTGAAAAACTGCCTGCCACGGGAATGTAATGGGGGGATGTAGCAATGATGAAAATTAAAGAATTCAGTAAGGCTGTGGGGCATGAATGAATAGACAAACTTGGATCACAATGCTAGGTAAACTAAAACACATTTCACTAAATTATATTCTAACACAAACACTGGGCCTGATTCATCAAGGAACGTATCTGCAGATTTTAAGCGTATCGTACGCAAAATTGCTCTGCACATGCCCGGAACTGGGACATATGCCAGTAAACTTAGCCATGTCCGCTCCGTCTTCGAACGCAAAGGACACTTACTGCAGCCTGCAATTGCGGGGAGAGAATGTGGCGGGGAAGCGGCAGTTGGCCGTAGTCAATATACAGTAAGGGCATGCCAAACTCGAGCGCATGCAGCCACGCCGAAATCATGCTCTGATTGTCTGAAAGCTATTCTGCTGTGTCTCTTACTCCATCTGGCTGAAGACTGCAAGCAGCTAGGGGGCCCTTCTGGCCAAGAAGAAATGAAGACTGCAAGCAACAAGGGGGATTTTTTGCCCAAGAAGAACAGAAGACATTTGCAAGCAGGAATTTGGATTTACAAATACTCTGGGACATTCAAGCAGGGACTTTGGATACAAATTTATATGGACATGTTTTTCAAGCTTTTTTGGATTAAAAGATGCTGACGAAAGAAGAAGAAATCTGATTGGTGAGTATTTTGGGGTTTTCTTATTTTTAATAAATGTATGTGGTATGAATGAGGGTGTTTAGTGTTGCGAAGCCTGACCTTCCCATCACTGTACGGGGAGAAGTGGCTCCTTCCACCATTTGCAGCACGCCCTCTGCATATGCTGGAAGGATCACCCACAGTCCAGTTACAGATTTGGCTAATGAAGGTGTGAATGTTGTACACCGGGAGGAGGATATTGATGTAGCTGGCGCTGAGGAGGAACTTGACGAGGAGGATGCTGATGTGGTTATCTTAAATGAGGCACCAGGAGGGGAAACAGTTGTTGTCCATGGGATGAAAAAACCCATCGTCATGCCTGGGCAGAAGACCAAAAAATCCACCTCTTCGGTCTGGAGTTATTTCTATCCCAATCCAGACAACAAATGTATGGCCATATGTACCTTATGTAAAGCTCAAATAAGCAGGGGTAAGGATCTTGGCCACCTAGGGACATCCTCCCTTATACGTCACCTGAAGAACCTTCATAATTCAGTGTTTAGTTCAGGACCTGTGGCTAGGACCGTCAGCAGTCCAGGGACACCTAAATCCCTTGGTCCTGTTGTATCCACACCAGCAACATTCTCCTCGTCAATTTCCTCCACGATCTCGATCAGAGATAGTCCTGCAGTCCAGAAATATTAGTACCAGAGATTAAACTATGTTCACTGTTCCTGAAGTCCAGAAATATTAGTACCAGAGATTAAACTACATTCACTGTTCCTGCAGTCCAGAAATATTAGTACCAGACATTAAACTATGTTCACTATTCCTGCAGTCCAGAAATATTAGTACCAGAGATTAAACTACGTTCACTGTTCCTGCAGTCCAGAAATATTAGTACCAGAGATTAAACTACGTTCACTGTTCCTGCAGTCCAGAAATATTAGTACCAGAGATTAAACTACGTTCACTGTTCCTGCAGTCCAGAAATATTAGTACCAGAGATTAAACTACGTTCACTGTTCCTGATTGGTTTGTTAAAGTGCGAATGTCCTATTTCAACAACATCAGGGTGGGTGGGAGGGCCCAAGGACAATTCCATCTTGCACCTCTATCAAACTCTTGCAAACTGCCACCCTGTCTGCCACTGCAGTGCCACTCTTAGATGGACCACGTGTTTGTGTCGCTTAGCTTAGACATCCAGCTACCTCGGTGCAACCTTTTGGACTAAAAACAATATTGTGAGGTGTGAGGTGTTCAGAATAGACTGGAAATTAGTGGAAATGAATGTTATTGAGGTTAATAATAGTGTAGGAGTGAAAAAAAATAAAAAAAATATGGATTTTAGCACTTTTTATGCTTTTTTTAAAAAAAAAAAAAATAAAGAACCCAAAATCAGAACCAAGACCTTTAGTGGGGTGTTTTGGCAAAACCAATCAGAACCCAAAACCTATAGCTAATCAGAACCGAAAACACCAAAAGTGGCCGGTGCACACCCCTAATATTTACTAAATTGTGGGTTTGAAAAAGTGGAGTTGTTGTCTATAGCAACCAATCAGATTCTATTTATCATTTATTTAGTACATTCTACAAAATGACAGCTAGAATGTGATTGGTTGCTATAGACAACATTGTCACTTTTTCAAACCCGCAGTTTAATAATTTAGTAAATATACTACTAGGAGTACATATGTGCAATTTCTTTAGCTGTGTTCCAAATGGAGTGCAACTCCAGAACATCGCCAGAGAAGTAGTGCAACATCTAAATCCACTGGTCCGCACAGTCAGCAGTCTCGTAACAGTGTAAGTATGTCAAATAATCTGCTGTAACTTACACAGATTCTGAGTTCTATTTATAAAAGTCAAAAGGGTACAGCCAGGGTTTACGTTGGTGATTGCTTTATCAAGGACTGCGGCAGTACGAGTACATCTCCTTATGGTGAGAACACAAAATCATAGAAAATACTTTATTCTTTGAATAAAACAAAATATATATATGATTTTTTTTATAATTTTATATGGTGGTAATCGTAAAAACGATTGCCACTATGCCGACATGGACAAGCCCTACAAAAAAAATCTGAAATGCTGCAAAACCGAATGAAAAATAGACTTACCTTCAAGAACACTTAACCTTAGGGGTCCCGACATTACCGCTTTAAATTTCTAGTGACAGACCTCGCAATGACGTCAGCCTGCAGTGCCAAACACTTCTTCAATCAGAATCACTTGCTGTCAGCATGCTGATTCAATAGGAGATCTCCAGCGTCGTCTTGAAGGTAAGTCTGTTTATATTCCATTCAGTTTTGCAGCAATTCCGATTTTTTTGGAGAGCACTTCCCCATGTCGGCATGTCACTCTCTTGTCCTGATTTGGTTCTGCTGTTATCTGGATTCTGACCTCTGACTTGCTTCTGACCTACCCTCTGGATCATCCTTGTGTACTGCACTATCGTTTTGTATTAGACCCAGCCTGTACGACCATTCCTGTTCTCTTCCGCCTCACTGATAACTAACTTGGAGAACCGCAACCTGCGCACCTCATGCAGCCAAGTCCATACCTCCTTGCGGGGGTCCCTGGTGAATAACGGGGGTGCGTTAGACTCCGCACCACCCTGTTTAGTTGCACCAATATCAGTCATAGGCACCCACAAGAGTCATTATCATGACCGTATACTCTGGCCATGAGTACACAGGATGAGCCTTCGGCCCGCAATCTTTTGCACTTGGCCCAATGTGTGGACCAGCAAGACGCCAATCAGGCCCAACTTCTACAGTGCATCCAGGGTGTGGTCTCTCGTCTGGACACCCTTCAAGGGTCATTACCCGCACGCTCCATGGTCCCTTCCCGAATATAGATTTCTACTGCAGCTTCTGCCTCCACCAGCTTCACCATTTCCACAAGCTCCTGAGGGTTGCGTATACCGCCTCCAGAGAAATATGACGGAGACCCAAACAAGTGCCGCAGATTCCTTAATCAGTGTGCCATTCAGTTTGAACTTGCACCAGAAAACTTATCCTCAGACAGAATTACGGTGGCCTGTATAATCTCCCTCCTTTCAGGCCAAGCCATTGCCTGGGAATCTCCATTATGGGAACGTGATGACCAGTTGCTCCAGAATTCGGTGTCCTTTATTGAAAGCTTCCGCAAGCTGTTTGATGAGCCTGGTTGTGTGTTCTCTGCGTCCACTGGTCTCTTAAACCTTCGTCAAGGAACTCTCACTGCTGGTCAGTATGTGGTCCAATTCCGGACTCTAGCATCTGAGCTTGTTGGAATGATGAGGCTCTTATCGCTACCTTCTGGCAAGGATTGAATGACAGGATAAAGGATGACCTTTCGTCACGGGATCTGCCTTCTAGATTGGTTGACTTTGTGTATCAAAGTGGATATTCACCACCGAGAATGCACACAGGAGCAGGATCATGGTCGCCAATCGTTTATGCATCTTGCACCTCATTTGCAATCTTCTGCGCTCCCCACGGAAGAACCTATGCAAATTGGTCATTCACGACTATCTCCTGAAGAACGAGATAGACGCCTGAAGAATCGGCTATGTCTCTACTGTGAAGAGCCTGGACGCCTCTCTGTATGCCCCAGGAGACCGGGAAACGCCACCTCTAAGGCAATTGCAGGGAGGTCAACCTAGGATCCCAGTCCTCCTCTCCCTGTTCTCAGAAGGAATCTGAATTTCTCATGCTTATTATTCTATTTTCATCTGATGGTCCTCAACCTCTGTCTGGAGGCTATGAAGTTCCCCGCAGATCCCGAGGGGAACTTCATATCCTCCAGTTCGGTCTCGCAGCTTCTTTTGGGTGCTACACCTTTGCCTCAGCCACTGACGCTCACTGCAGAAGATGGAAATCGAGTCTCTAATGGCTGCATCACAGTTCCTGTTCGGCTGATGGTAGGAGCTCTCCATTCAGAATTTATTAAATTTCTGGTTCTCCCGCAATCCATTAACCATATTATTTTGGGTCTACCCTGGCTGAGGACACATTCTCCTCAATTCGATTGGCATCATGCTCAGGGTACCTCCTGGGATTATTCTTGTAAATCACGTTGGTTAACACCTGTCACTGGCGGTAATCCGGTCATTTCCTGACTGCCTACTTCCTCTTCTGATCTTCCCAAGGTCTACTCTGAATTCCTCAATGTTTTTAGCAAAGTGTCTGTGGAATCACTTCCTCCTCACCGTCCTTGGGACTGTTCCATTGATCTGGTGCCGGGCAAGGTATTTCCTTTATCTGTACCTGGGACTCAGGCTATGTCCGAATATGTCTCTGAGAATCTCAAACGAGGATTTATTCGCAAATTATCTTCTCCCGCTGGTGCAGGTTTCTATTTTGTAAAGAAGAAAGATGTGCCCCTCAGACAATGCATCGACTATCGCAAACTCAATGCCATCACGGTCAAAAACCGGTATCCTCTTCCCCTCATCCCTGAGCTGTTCGATCGTATCCGTGGAGCTGAAATCTTCACAAAATTGGACCTTAGAGGCGCCTACAACCCAATCAGGATTAGGAAAGGAGATGAATGGAAGACGGCGTTCAACACCAGATATGGCCACTATAAGTACCTTGTAATGCCCTTTGGGCTATGTAACGCTCCAGCCGTATTCCAAGAATTTATCAACGAGGTCTTCCGAGATCTATTGTATCAGTTTGTGGTGGTCTATTTAGACAATATTTTGATATTTTCCCAGGATCTTCCTTTCCACCATGCCCATGTGGAAGAAGTGCTTCTTCGCTTACGGGAGAATCCCTTATATTGCAAATTAGAAGTGCCTTTTTGATCAATCCCAGGTACCCTTTTCCGGATACATTGTGTCCGGATCTGGTCTCCAAATGGACCCAGATAAAGTGAAGACCATCCTTGACTGACTCCAGCCGGCAGGGTTAAAAGCTACTCAATGCTTCATCGGCTTCACAAATTACTACCGGCAATTTATTCAGGGATTTTCTACCCTTATTACTCCCATTACCTCACTTACACGTAAGGGTGGTCAAGTCAAATCTTGGTATAATAAAGCAGTTCTTGCATTTAAGGCTATCAAAGAACTTTTTCCTCAGCTCCTATCTTGACTCAGCTGACCTACATAAACCCTTCTTTTTGGAGGTTGACGACTCTTCAGTAGGCGTGGGAGCTGTCCTGTCCCAAAAGAATTCCTCCAGTACCATCAGACCCTGTGGCTTTTTCTCCAAAAATGTTCCTTCACTGAATCCAATTACAGTATTGGAGACAAGGAACTCCTAGCTATTAAACTCGCATTGGAAGTATGGCGCTACTTACTGGAGTGATCATAAATCCGCTCAATGTTTAAATTTCCGGCAGGCTCGTTGGTCTCAATTCTTTAGTCGTTTCCAGATCATTCTGACTTTCCTGCCAGGTTCCAAGAATTTCAGGGCTGATGCTCTCTCACAGTCCTTCGATCCCTCTGACTCTAATACTTCCAAGCCCGCCAAACCCATTATTAATCCTGAGAAGATTTTAACATTGACTAAGTCCTCCATCAAAACTCCTCCGGTCGGATGATCCTTTGTTGATGTCCATTTGCGCAGCAAATTGCTGAATTGGGCACATAGTTCCAAAATTGCAGGACACACTGGTGTTAAGAAAA
The DNA here is from genome assembly GCF_038048845.1 of Mixophyes fleayi. Classification (NCBI taxonomy): domain Eukaryota; kingdom Metazoa; phylum Chordata; class Amphibia; order Anura; family Limnodynastidae; genus Mixophyes; species Mixophyes fleayi. Next base: position 64,056,612 of record NC_134405.1, read on the forward strand.
CGGTGGCACTCCTTTCCCGTTCTTACTGGTGGCCCTCTCTGATGTACAGAAGTTTATCCAGACCTGTGAAGACATAAAACTAGACAATCCCCTGCCGGACTCCTGCTCCCGTTTCCTATTGCAGAATATCCCTGGTCCAGCATGAGTATGAACTTTATTACCAATCTCCCTAGCAGTCATGGTCACACTTGCATATGGGTAATTATTGACCGATTTTCCAAATTCGCTCATTTCGTTCACGTTCTCGGGTGCAATCCAAGTTACAACTGTCACGATCTGCCCTCAGCTTATGCATTACATGCTGCCTTGCATGGCAGCTCCTGCCCTTTGTGTCCTATTATTGTATTGTATTGCAGCAGTACCTCTGATTACCAGAGGTGCTGCTATTATGCCTTTCTTGTTTGCCTTAGGGGTTAACTTGTTCACCAATTATCCCATGCACCTGGGTGTGGTTTTCCCTTTATATACCTGTCACTCCCAGCACACAGGGCTGGTTATTGTTGTCCCATCCTGTGATGTAATTTCCTGTTGTCCTTACCTGGTTGTTTCTGGACATTCATGCTACTTTCTGCATCAGCTGGAACCTGGTATTTATCACTGCTCCTTATTACCTGTTGTTAATACCTCTCTGCAAATAAACACAGAGTGTTTTCACCAAATTCGTGACTCCTAGCTGTACTTCTGTTTGAGATCTGTGACAGTATAACCAGCCCAAAAAACAGCTTTGGAGTCAGGTGAAAGTTTTGTTTTATTCTGGGACTTTTTTTTGCGGCAATCAAGTTTTTATTTGTCTTTTGCAACATGTCTGTTTTACCAATCATGGAATTACCACTGCTACAAACCTTACAAATGGACATTATATTGTTACGCTCCCAGCTGGCCAAATTTTCCACTTTGCTTTTGGACCCACTCAGGAAACTATCAGAGACTGTTTCACTGAAATCTAATACTGTTGATTTGACCCAGCCAACTCTGTCTGCTGCTGAATCCGTGCCGCCAACACCTTGCAATAATACCATGTCAAATTTGCATTTAACTAACAACTGCAGTTTAACTAATGCCCGGTTCACAAGTGGGCCACGCCCCCATCTGACCGAAGTGGAGCGACAGCGCAGAGTAACCAACAAACTGTGTCTCTACTGTGCCAGCAATGCACATTTCTTGCAGGACTGTCCTGTCCGTAGACCACGTCAGCTTACTGAACCATCTCCTGTTGTTTCCTCTCGGCACTTCAAATCTGTTTATGCTCCAGCATTCCTGTTCTCTGCGAAGAGACCCAATCTGCCAGCTCCAGCCGCCTGTCCTGAGGCACCCACTCCCTCTGTCTCCTGTGCCGAGGTGCCAGCATCTGCCTCCAGCTCTGAGGTCACATCATCTGCCTCCAGCTCTGAGGTCACATCATCTGCCTCCAGCTCTGAGGTCACATCATCTGCCTCCAGCTCTGAGGTCACATCATCTGCCTCCAGCTCTGAGGTCACATCATCTGCCTCCAGCTCTGAGGTCACATCATCTGCCTCCAGCTCTGAGGTCACATCATCTGCCTCCAGCTCTGAGGTCACATCATCTGCCTCCAGCTTGGAGCCTGCTGCCACTGTGTCCGGTCCTGAGCCTGCTGCCACTGTGTCCAGTTCCGAGTCTCCTGCCACTGTGTCCAGTTCCGAGTCTCCTGCCACTGTGTCCAGTTCCGAGTCTCCTGCCACTGTGTCCAGTTCCGAGTCTCCTGCCACTGTGTCCAGTTCCGAGTCTCCTGCCACTGTGTCCAGTTCCGAGTCTCCTGCCACTGTGTCCAGTTCCGAGTCTCCTGCCACTGTCTCCAGTTCCGAGTCTCCTGCCACTGTCTCCAGTTCCGAGTCTCCTGCCACTGTCTCCAGTTCAGAGTCTTCAGCCGCTGTCTCTGTTCCTGAGCTCCAGTCTGCTCCAGAGGGGGCGCTGCCCTTCCAGTCTGCTCCAGAGGGGGCGCTGCCCTTCCAGTCTGCTCCAGAGGGGGCGCTGCCCTTCCCGTCGGCTCCAGAGGGGGCGCTGCCCTTCCCGTCGGCTCCAGAAGAGTTGCCAGTCCATGCGGTCCAGCCCGAGTTGCCAGTCCATGCGGTCCAGCCCGAGTTGCCAGTCCATGCGGTCCAGCCCAAGTTGCCAGTCCATGCGGTTCAGCCCGAGTTGCCAGTCCATGCGGTTCAGCCCGAGTTACCACTTGGTGCTGTCTGCCCTCAGGCTTCTCAAAGTGCTGTCTGCCCTCAGGCTTCTCAAAGTGCTGTCTGCCCTCAGGCTTCTCAAAGTGCTGTCTGCCCTCAGGCTTCTCAAAGTGCTGTCTGCCCTCAGGCTTCTCAAAGTGCTGTCTGCCCTCAGGCTTCTCAAAGGGCTGTCTGCCCTCAGGCTTCTCAAAGGGCTGTCTGCCCTCAAGCTTCTCAAAGTGCTGGCAAGCCTGCCGTACAGTCCGGGCCTGCTCTCAAGTCTGCCGCCCAGTCCGGGCCTGCTCTCAAGTCTGCCGCCCAGTCCGGGCCTGCTCTCAAGTCTGCCGCCCAGTCCGGGCCTGCTCCCAAGTCTGCCGCCCAGTCCGGGCCTGCTCCCAAGTCTGCCGTCCAGTCCGGGCCTGCTCCCAAGTCTGCCGCCCAGTCCGGGCCTGCTCCCAAGTCTGCCGCCCAGTCCGGGCCTGCTCCCAAGTCTTCCGCCCAGTCCGGGCCTGCTCCCAAGTCTGCCGCCCAGTCCGGGCCTGCTCCCAAGTCTGCCGCCCAGTCCGGGCCTGCTCCCAAGTCTGCCGCCCAGTCCGGGCCTGCTCCCAAGTCTGCCGCCCAGTCCGGGCCTGCTGCCAAGCCTGCCGCCCAGTCCGGGTTTCCTGTCGGGCCTACTGCCAAGTTGTCTGCCAAGTCCGAGCCATCTGTTACCGAGGATGCCAAGTCTGAACCGTCACCTTTCTTTGAGGGGCATCCTTCCCAACTTAATGCCCTTCTGAGGTTATTTGCTTCAAAGATCCTCTCCACACCAAGCCTTGTTAGTAGCCCTAAGAGACAGGTGTTATTTCTAATATCCCATTTTAGGGGAGAGGCATTAGATTGGGCAAACCCATTTATTGAGACGGATCACCACCAAGCCTTGTTAGTAGCCCTAAGAGACAGGTGTTATTTCTAATATCCCATTTTAGGGGAGAGGCATTAGATTGGGCAAACCCATTTATTGAGACGGATCACCCCATTTTATCGGACTTTCAATCCTTTATTGAGGCAGTTTTCAACAAGTTCGTAACTGTCCCTGCTATACCATCTTGCGGGGCCTCTGCAATATCACCAGTACCACCCATCTCACCTGGCCAAGAGATACCTTTATGCTCCACTCAGTTGGCTCAGTCCCCAATTCCGAGAAAGTCCCGTAAGAGAGGAGGACGTAAGAGGAGAGGAGGTTCTGCAGTTCTTGAACTGGCAACTGGCATGGTCTCCTTTGCCTTTCCGCCCTTGGACGAGGACTTTTCTGCCGGGCCCCCAATTCTGGACTATGATTCCGATGAATTCAGACATTTCTGGTAATTAGGCGTCTGGAATCCGCCCTTAAGGGAGGGGGTACTGTCACGATCTGCCCTCAGCTTATGCATTACATGCTGCCTTGCATGGCAGCTCCTGCCCTTTGTGTCCTATTATTGTATTGTATTGCAGCAGTACCTCTGATTACCAGAGGTGCTGCTATTATGCCTTTCTTGTTTGCCTTAGGGGTTAACTTGTTCACCAATTATCCCATGCACCTGGGTGTGGTTTTCCCTTTATATACCTGTCACTCCCAGCACACAGGGCTGGTTATTGTTGTCCCATCCTGTGATGTAATTTCCTGTTGTCCTTACCTGGTTGTTTCTGGACATTCATGCTACTTTCTGCATCAGCTGGAACCTGGTATTTATCGCTGCTCCTTATTACCTGTTGTTAATACCTCTCTGCAAATAAACACAGAGTGTTTTCACCAAATTCGTGACTCCTAGCTGTACTTCTGTTTGAGATCTGTGACAACAACAGACTCTGAATCGTTACAAGCACTTTGCAGATTGCCATAGGGAGAACATCCCTGTATTCCACATTGGGGGTAAGGTGTGGCTTTCTACTCGAAATCTTACACTTAAAGTTCTATCCATGAAATTTTCACCTCATTACATCAGACCTTATCCTATTGTTCAGGCTTTGAACCTTTGTTACCTACAATCTCTGGTTGCCCACTTCTCTCCGAGTGCATAATTCCTTTCATATTTCTCTTCTTAAACCTCTTGTTATCAATGAATTCTCCAAGAGATCGCCTCCTCCTCCCATCTAGACCGCATCTGGCGAAGAGTTTGAAGTTGAACGCATTCTAAAAATGTGAACTCCCCGAGGCAAATCGCAATTTATGGTTCATTGGAAGGGCTACGGTCCTGAGGAGAGATCCTGGGTCAACAAAAATGATCTCGATGCTCCTCGTCTCCTGGCCCAGTTTCTGAGAAAGGAGGTCTCCAGTTCAGAGAGAAGGGAGGTGGGTGCTGTCAGACACTATCCCCGCACACTGTCATTACGTGCCAGAGATGGACGCCTGCCTCCTGTGCTATGTCGCATCCTGTTGCCTAGCAATGGGACGTACTTCCGGATTTTGCTGCACGTGCATGTGCAGTAGGTCTGCGTCCCGTTGCTAGTCAATAGTAATGCTTCTTTCCCCTGCATCTGATCTCCGGAATCATTGCCGCCCTATCAGGGGCCACATTAGAGTATTTAAGGCACCTCCTTCCTATAGTCTGGTATTTAACCCAGCCTATACGACCATCCCTGTTCTCTTCCAGTGCAGTGATAACTAACTTGGAGAACCGCGACCTGCGCACTTCATGCAACCAAGTCCATTTTTCCTTGCGGGGGTCCCTGGTTAACGGGGGTGCGTTAACCACCACGCCTCCCTGTTTAGTTCCGCCAATATCACTCAGTGGTACCCACAAGAGTCATTATCGTGACAGTAGGCACCCCGAAGGTCAATCGTAGAGAAGATAGTAGCAGATTCAGCTGGTCAAAGAGTGTAGAAATGAGAGGTAGCAGGTATGTGTTTTTGACCGTAATTTTGTTAAGTCCACGATAGTCAGTGCAGGGCCTTAAGTTGCCATCTTTTTTGGCTACGAAGAAACACCCGTCTCCTATCGGAGACTTGAAAAGTCGAATAAATCCTGGTTGAAGATTGCTGCATTGCTTGGGTCTCAGGAATAGATAGGGTATATAAGCGCCCCTTAGGCAACTTAGACCCGGGGGATAAGGTCAATTGCGCAGTTATATTCCCGATGAGGAAGAGAATATGCCTTTCTCTTTGAAAATACATCACAAAATTCTTGGTATAGAGCAGGACTAAGTTCCAAACTAGGCTGAGGGGCTCGAAGAGGTAGCGTCAAGCAGGTAGACGAACACTCGGGATCCAGCGGATAATTTCCCCTTTCTTCCAATTGATGTGAGGGTTATGGTGTTCAAGCCAAGGATGCCCCAGAATCAAAGGAGCAGAGGAACATGAGATTAAGTAGAATAAGAGAACCTTGGAATGTAGAACACCCACTGACAACTGAATGGGTGGAGTCCTAGCGAAAATCTTGCCCCAATTAAAGGATTACCATCCAATCCACAGACGGTGATGCTTGAGTCTAACTTTATCGAGGGAATACCAAGAGTCTGGGCCAACTTGAGGTCAAGGATGCTACCGACTGCACCACTGTCAAGGAAGGCCGAAACGTCAGTGAACTGGGCACCATAAACAAGACATGCAGGGATAAGTGGCCATTATTGCCACAATACATGCAAAGGCCCAGAGAATGCCGCTTGATGTGTTCTTCAGAGGAATGACGATAAGCTCCTAATTGCATAAGTTCGGTAACATCCACTGATGCAGTGTAAGAGATTGGCGGAGAGCTAGTGGAAACCAATGTATCTCTTTCAGCTTTTCTCTCCTTAAACCTACATCAAATTCTCCAATGTAGCTGGTGTGGGATATTGCACCAGGGAGTCCTTAATTTGTTCAGAGAGACTGAGTCGGAATTGACCCCGGAGCGCTGGGTCATTCTACTCGCTATCAGTGGACCATCGCCTGAACTCTGCACAATACTCTTCAGCGGTGCGCTGGCCTTGCCTCAGGGCCCGAAGATGGGATTCAGCTGAAGCCACCTGTCAGGGTTGTCATAGAGTAGACCCAGGACATTAAAGAATGCATCTACAGAATGTAACGAGGGGCTTGCAGAAGCAAGACAACGCCCAGGACTGAGGGTCACCCTGAAGGAGAGATATTATGATGCCGACCCTTTGCTGCTCTGTGCCAGAAGAAAGGGGTTTTAGAGCCTTATTGTCACAAATCGGGGTCTTAGTCCTGTTTACACCACTCGGCGGTATCATATCACAATACATCTCCCTCCTGGTCGAATGCAGCATTCTATCCTGGGACAAGCGTGACTTCTATCTGCAGTACTGGAGGCTGACATCTTGGGTGAGACATTTGCTAAACATCCTGCTGAGTCTGAACACCTGATCTCATCCACCAATTGGCTTGCTCTGCAGACTATAAGAGTCACCTCCTACACTCAACAAATTGCCAGTGCAACACTTTTCCAGTTGCTGTTTGTTCTGCTGCCTGCTAGCTGTTATCTTCTGTGTGGTTCCTCCTCCTAACAACCAGTATACAGGATTAGCGAAAGCTCTATGAGCAAGGCATTCATCCGTCCTCCCAGTTTCCACTACACTCCTGCTAGTTCCAGGGATCCCGAGACGGATCCCAGATACCCTATTGTCGTGACACTTATTCTGCAACTTTAAAGAGAGTTGTAAGCTCTATTTTCGTCTATCTCCAGAAAATCGATCTGGCAGATTCAATTTGGGTTTTGCTGTGGTGGCAGAGGAGCTTGCTGTGCTTGTGAAGTTCTAGAAGCATCTTCCTGCAGAGTCAACCGATGTGATAAACCTTGTACCATCTGAGACAGATTTGGATCTGACCAGCCAAAACCTGGGCTGGAGAGGGATTTGTACCGCTCTCATCCATGGGAATAACTCTTTTCAATTTTCTTCACTGGATGGTTATAATTTTCTGCTGGCGGCTTTGTCATAAACTTGCAGAACTAGCGGTAGAGGACCTCGCCTATAGCAGCCGCCTTTCCCATAGAGCTAGACGCGCTCACAGGTACTTGCATGCTCCCAGGTCTTAACTCTAATGTAGTGCAAGTTTATGAGCAACACCACCTTGGACAGGTAGGAAGAGCTAATCCGCATGTTAGTAAATAGTCAGTAGACAGGCCAGGATCAGGGGTCCGTAGCAGACAGAATAGTCCGGGACAGACAATAAGGTCAGAACTGGCGGCAATAAAAGATATCCAGGAAACAGTTCCAGAGGTCAGGGCATTCAGCAGAGAAGCAGAGTCCGAATACAAGCCAAGGGTCACAACGAAAAGGTCAATCCAAATAGCAACAGAGTGCATAGGATCACAAAGCAGGTCAGCAGCCACGGGTCCAGAATCTATATCTGACAGGGAGGCTAAGCCATCCCTGTCTTATATACAGAGAGTAACCAATCGGGGCAAGAAATGCAAACGTAATATGCCACCCGCTGCCTAATTAATTAGCTCATATTGCCTGCGGAGGCTGCCTATTTGCCGGAGCGCAGCGCATACACTGAGAGCGTTCCGGCCATTGCCCAGGTGACAACCGGGGAGGGAAGGCAGAAGTGACGTCCCAGCTGTTACTATGACAGCCGGAACGCAGGAGAAGCGAGACGCTCGTGACAAAGCGTTGAGGATAAATCCAGGCTCCAAAACTAGCATTAGAGTAATCTAACTGTGATAAGCAGAAATAGCAACATTTTATGATGTTCAGATCTCTTCAAGACAAGGAAAGACAAGTTAGAATTAATATTTGCCTTAGTGGGCTCGAGCCAACCTTCATCTGAGAAGGTTTGAGAATATCTGCTTAGAAATCCTCATATCCAGGTGAGGTAAACTTTGCAGAATACATAAGAGCGATCTTACAAGTGCCATAGAACTGAAATTAGAAAGCAGTGATATTCCTAGGAATACTGTTATTAATCATTAATGATCCTAGATTAAATTATTAATCAACTTTATTGATGAGCATTTTTTCCCCATAAATGCAATGAAAGTTTTATATACCACATTTTGCAATGGCAGAAATACTGAATCCTTTCAATGTTAAGCTGTAATAGGTTTTGAAGTGTTAAGTATATTAAAGGGCAGCTTGTCTGAGTTTTTCTGAGATCGGGAATAGAAAGGCAAAGCAAAGGTGATCATAGAGACAATTGATTGCTCTCTTTAAGGACTCCGTTGATCAAAAATTGGATTTCCTTCCAAAATGCCAACATTTTTGGACAGGTCCACCAAACATGCAAAAAGTTTCCTCTCTGTCTACAACCTTACCAGCAATGAAGAAGTTGAATTTAAACCTGTATGAAGAAGTTTACAATAACTAGATACCACCTGGTTTAGGCTTTGATTAGAGTTGACATAAAGGCCTATGTTACTCTACTTCTAATCTACCAGTCACCTTCATTAGGGGGTTGGGCTGTAATCCCTCTCCCTATCCTCCGCATGTTTCAAGAGAATAATGCGTGTATAATGGAAATTATACCCTTTCTAAGATATAAGTATAAATTCTTTCCTCACTTGAATTACCTGAAATAAAACAGTTTTGGAAGAATAAAAGAAGTAAAGCAATTTTATGGGTATAATTTAGGTATTTGAAAATAACAGATACCTAAATTGACAATAATGCTATTGTCACTAATATCCTTTAAAGATGCACGTTCCAGCATAGGACCGTGATCATCCAGAATATTAAGTAATTTTAATAATTCTAAAGACACTTTAATTCGCTAGTCAGGAACCTTTGTATTTCTCTGGAAGACCCACCAGCTTTAAGTAATTTTGCCAGTATCTATTTTCAAGGTCCTCGATTTTTTTCCACTCGCTGTTTCTTACATGAAGGGTTCTAAGGTTTCTTTAATTGGCTTTATCATGTTTGCATAGGAAAGGTTCTGCTGTAGGTGGGATCAGTACTGTGCCGTTTGGATTTTCCTTCCAACCATCAGCCACCATTGCATATTTGCTACATTTGCTCTTACTTGTGCTCTATTTTGCCTGGAACAAGAGTGCTCACAAATGTATTAATACAGTTATTCAGAGGCGGGTTGGGAAGGTAAAGTGGCCCAGAAATTTTTTGGGAAAGTGGCATCTTGTAGAAGGGACCAAAACACATATAAGTGGGTCCAACACCAAGGAGGCAGGGTTAGTACACCTTTAGCAGTAGCCACAACTATGGTAAGCTGGGGCAATGCCTGAGATGGCAATAGCATAACAGGTATTGTGGTGGAACAAGTACCACTGAGATACTTGTTAAATAGGCTTCCACATGCAAAAGTAATCTTTCCGCGGACAGTTGTGTGTGTGTGTGTGTGTGTGTGTGTATTTTTGTGTAAGGGATTTACTGTACACTCCAATGAGCAAAGACTGATGTGAATGATTACATATTCTCAATACGTCATGTAATATGATTGGCGCTCTATAAATAAACAATAATAATAATAAACCTCTCTCTAGGGAAAATGGAATTTATAGCATTACTGTGTCTAGGTAAAGGAATTTACAAGCATGAGCATCCTGGTATTACAAAGTACTTTAAGTACTTTTTGTAAGTAGAATTTTAAGAATAAATATAACTATTCTTCATTAAAGATTAGAGCAAAGTTCTTGGAAGGATATCTCTCAGATAGTGGCATTCAGTGAATTCATTGTTATCTGAGTAAACCTGTCCTCATTGTGTATGTCATATCACCTGTGAGTACTTTACAAATGAAAGCTCTGTATGTTATCAATAGAATGTTGCAGCTGTAAGCGGGTTTTAGAACAAAAGGTCAAAAAGTCCCTATCAGACTTTATATAATACTTTCCTTATTCCCTATCGCAGCTGGTCATACCTGTTACGTTTTGTAACAGGCGTCCATACGATTAGTTTAGTGGGCCTTGAGATACAGATCCTCCAAGCATACCTGCCCATAGTATTCTCCGTGACAGTCCTGTGATTTTGGCTTAAATTACATGAGCTGAGTCCTGGGTTATGTCCTTATTTCTTAATTTCTGTTGCTGGGGGTGGATGGAGGGTACTGCCATGTCATCATTATCGTTTATTTATATGGCACCACAGATTCAACAGCACTGTACAGCCAAAAGTACAAGAGTGCAATAAATAACATAAATACAGAAGGGTAAAAATCAACACAAAAACATACATAAGCACAAGAACAAGCCGACAGACAAGAGACTTGGGGTAGAGAGGACTTTGTGCGTAAGAGTAAGGGGAATTGCAAGACAGTAGCAGCAGATGGGGCAGACGTGAATGTGGAGAGAGAGCTAAAAGGATAGATAGGAGGTCCACATGGTTAATGCATTTTGTCATTTTGCCAATTTGGGTAAATACTCTATTCCAGTTATGTTCAATGTAGATCCATTTCCTGGATAAGGATTAGTGAGGATTTAGGTGGAAAGTTGTACAGATTCAGAATCCTCTTATACCACTTGGAAATCTTAGATTACTTGTTGTCTTTAAGGAGTAATGCTGTGGTCAGAGGAGGTAGGGCCCCTGGTACGGTTCCAGGGATAACTGATGATTTATAAAAGGTCTGATCTGTAGAAATGTTAAAAAAAATATGTATTTGAGAATTTAAATTTAGTTGTTAAAACCTTAGAAAATTAGATCCCACATACAATCCCTCAGATTGGCAATACCATCATCTACCCAGATTTGAAGTTAAAGGTTGCGGAGTTGCTTGACATGAATAGGAATATTTTGAGAAGAGAGAATATAGTTTTATTTAATCATTTTATTCCAGACTAACAACCCAATTATTATTAGTATTAGGGGTGTGTGAAGGTATTGTGGTGTCAATAGAATGGGAGATAGGTCATTATGAGGGGAGGCAGCTCTCTCCTTATCCACCCACACTATATGTCCACTTGGGATCGACCAGAATTAAATTGTTTCAATAATGCTTGATATAACATGACTTTCCAGGTCAGGGTAACCCAATCCTCCTATTACCATCAATCTCTGCAAAATAGTCTTTGAGACCCTTGCCGCCTTAGCTCTCCAAATAATATTCCCAACTGAGGTGAAATCGAAAAATGTTTGGGGACCTGCACTGTGACGGTGCTGAAAAAGTACATAACTTTGGTCAGAATCTGCATTTTGATAGCTCTTATATACATCAGCCATGATATTTCATAGACTTAGTGATTTATTCATATGGGCTAGAAGTGGAGGGTAATTCAACTAAAAGATATCCCTGGGTGCTCACAGCAATTGTATTCTCAGATATTTAACAGATCTATGCTGCCAGTTTTGTTTGCATTTAACTTATAGTATGAAGCTGCACCATAGCTATCTAGCAAAGAGTGGAGCACTGCACAAGCGGTTTCTGGATCGGTTAAAGATGATAATATGAATTTCTAAAATTTTATTTAAACACTCTGACTTCCCCACAACATGGAAAAGATAAACACCCTCTACAAAAAGAAAAGAAAAGAAAAAAATAATAAATAAATAAATACATGCATAAATATTTATAGCTTTCATCCTTATGTCTTATTATCTTTTGTAACCTCTTTATACTTATCCCTCCTTTCTTTAATTCCTTTTATTCCATTTATTTTGTTCTCTATTATTCTACATTTCTCTTATCTTTCTCTGCCACGTGGTAGTGTTGAAATTAAATAATTTGACAAAGGTGGTAATTAATCATTTCTGTACACTACAAACAGTTGCGATGAGATCCATACGCAACATAATTTAAGTATGTTTAATGTATATTCTATCTTTTTAATATAAAAATATAAAGTGGTGAAGAAGCTAATGTTTCCTATATCTAAATTACATTGTATCAATTTGTTCACATGTGCATGAGAACGATTCCAGTATTATTTACGTGGCGTACGCACCTTGCGAATGCTAGTCATAAATAATATCACTTTATCATACACCAAATAGCCAGTACACAGGAATTATAAAAAACCCAGTTTATACAGATCTAGAAGTAGGAGCCTGAGGAAAGGACGCCTGGCAATCTCAACGATGACAAGAGGGATACACCAGTGCCACGTTGAGTTCTTGGGAGGTCAAGACCCTTCGACTTATGAATGTAGACCTTAATACTGTAACTGTGTGATGTCACTGCTTTTTACAACTGTACTGTGTATAGATTGTTCACCTCTGGCTTCAGGAACCATCATGACGATAGTTGTGGATGTAACAGTAGCCATGTCTATGTATGCGTACATATGTATATAAATGTCTTGCTATGGTTGTGCGTATTTTTATGCAAGATATATATAATCCTATTAGGCTGTTTTATATATTTTCTGCTAGACTACCTTACATCTTCTGATGGATATGTTTTTGCATACTAAATTTAACATAATAACATGCGGAAGCTCCTTGTTTATGTCAATGTCTATGGGCATATTGACTTCTTTCTATGGTTTATACGTTTGTTGTTGTCTTCTTTGTTTTATAAACAATAAAAAGATTTATAAAAACAAACCACACAAAGCAAACAGGCATATTTTATGTCAAATGCCTTGAATAATGGCCTGAGTTAACTTAATCACCTCTGCTAGGGTTTCCATTACCAATGTAAATATCTGGGGGGGGGGGGACGACGACTTAGAAGAAAATCCGCAGTTAGTGACCCTGGAAGAGGGAGTAGAATACAATGCTAGAATAACATTTAGGATAAAATCCTCAAAACCAAATTTCCTGATTATGCAGGTTAGAAAGCACCAATATAGGCAGTTTTTTGTGTCTAGGGCCATTTGCAAGGATGGAGCTGAGAAGCAGATGTTGCTGTAATTTTTATATGAGGGGAGGGGAATTCAATTATTTTCAATGTACTGCCTGACATCATTGCGAAATCTGGTCACACAGAGGGATCTACACTCATTTGTGCCTGGTATGATGCTCTGTAGTCTTAGCCGTTACCTTCACATGCATTTTTAAGTGTGAATTTAGTATTGTAATTGGTCTATAGTTTGCACAATTAGATGAGTCTTTCTATATATTAAGCATTGGTAATTACTCTGTCTTCCAACATATCAGTGGGGAAAGTGGACAGCTGTATAGGAATAAATCTACTAAATGGGGATGAGGTCCCACAGAACAGATCGGAGTAACCGCCTGGGCCGGAGTCTTTACCCAGCGGTAGGGATTTCACTGCTAATGATCTCTCCTCTCAGGATCAGGCAGCATTTTGGCCTCCTATGGCATTCTGTGTTAATTTGGGTACATATGTCTTGTCAAGGATATTAATTATTTGGTTCTTTGGCTGTCTTTTAGACTGTAAAATGTTGAGTAATATTCAGCAAATGTGGGATACTCTAGCCCTGGCGTATAGCCATCTAATCTTGCAAGCCAGCAGTTTGTTCACTCTTTTTCCTTTCATGTTCTATAACTATTTAAATGAGACTTTCTCAATATGAAAAATGTTCAGCTCATTCAATTAATTTGCTCAGCATCAGGAATTGTTTGGTGGCTTGTTGTGTTACATTGTGTTTGCAGGCCACTTTCCAAGCTGCATTCTCTCTGTAAAACCTCTAATTTGAGCCTGCCTTTCTTGTTTGAGATGAGATTCTAGTTGTGTTGCCATTCCTGGAATCACAGCCTTGAAACTGCTCCACTGTGTTGAAAGTTCTGTGTCAACTGTCCTGGTGCAGTGGAAGTAATTATCAATGTTTATGGTCCCTGAATACTTCTGGCTTCAAGAGGTAATTATTTAGCCTCTAGGGAAGAATTGCGTTCTATCTGAGGCCTATGTTAGAGACATAGAGAAGTGGTCAAACCACGTCACGGATGTATCACAGTTTTGTTTTTTTTGTTTTTTTGTTGCAAAGACCATTAAAATACCAACATTAAATCGATTGTCATGTATATTGAGTGTACATATGATACCCAGAAACCGTGGGTGCTAGGACCCTGTGGAACAGGACTTTGTCATAGCATGATGCAGGAGAAACTCTAGGACCCAGGGAAAATCAAGGCTGCTGGAAAGTTCCAGGGTTTTTTGAGACTGAGACTGTTGAGAGGAAGAGCCTGAGAGAGTGAGTAAGTGCTAAAGAGACATTTTGGGAAAAGAGACACGTTCTTCTGCTATGCTGTTGTAAGGCAAGTGTTGTTGCTGAGAGATAGAATGCTGCATTGACCTGAGGTATGTTACCAGCCAGAACCCTATATTTGCAAAGACTTGAAGACAAGGGCTGATACCAGTGAGTCAGATTGTAGCTAAAAAAAAACTACCTACACGACCGGAAACAGGTCTGTGTAATCAAACTAACTATTCTTACTCACAACACAGTATATCCTACATTTTAAGAGCTGTGAGCTAGAATTGCAGAGACATTTGCTTGACAAGTGGAATAACTCACCCAACCTTCCAGTACATACTTACAGCATATACCCCAGTTCTAACTGAATTACAGATTTAATCACCAGTGCCCACCCTGATAGTAACCTGGTATCTGAAGCATCCAGGTGCCAGGTACAATCCTCTCAGCACCCACCTCTAGGGGTGTTGCATACAAATAACAAGAAGAAGTGGTCTTTGTTGCTAAGATCGCTATGTGTATCAAATAGTTTAATCTCAGCTAACAGTTTTTGAAAAGCATGGGACACGTTTGTGAATACCTTTTTTTGAGTGTCATTCAGAGGAAAGGATCTGTCCGTAACAACATTTGGGACCAGATTAATGTCTCTAAAAATCACAAGAAATCCTTATTTATGCACTGCGGCCTGATTCAAGTCTGAACGCAACTTGCATGCAACTTGTGGTTTAAAAAAGAGCAAGAACTTTAATGCAGTTGCGACTGTATTCAAATCGAAGTGTATCTCAAGATGCGTTTTGCTTTGAATAAGTATGCTGTGCCTAAACGTTACTTGCCATATGTAGACAGACAGTACAGACTACTGTATACGCACGAGTGTATGTGTAATATAGGGTCACATCAGGTCACATAAGTAAAAAATGTATATTATCTCTCAGAGGAGAGAAGCAAGGTCCAATTCACAGTATGGCTCACAACAGAGAGGCACACACTAAGTACAGGTTCAGCACACTGGGCCAGAACAAACTATCACCAGTACAGTTGTAGAGGGGGAGGAAGCCTAATGAAGCCTGGAGAGCCAATGAGGTGAGGTCTGGAAGACAGGCCTCCTGATCGCATGACCCAGCTAAGGAATGTGTCTCTTAACCAGAGAATCAGCAGCACCTGTGAATAGACTCTGGCCTGTTGTTAAGAGAAGATAAACATCCGCTTCCATGACGCTTGCTGCAATCACTTAGCAACAGATATTGCACGCGAAACAAAACGGGGGCACCTGACTGAAAGACGACAGCCATCGTTGCTATGCAACGACCACAAGCGAGCAAGAGCCCGCAGCAGATCATAACCATCAGCCGTGCAAATTTGTCACAATTTGTCTGAAAATAAGGGAGGTTTATTCCCCACTATGTCTTGCTTGGGTTTCAGAGAATGATTTCAGAGCCATTTAGTGAGTTAAGCCCCTTGGCTACATCTGTATAATCTCTTCTGGCAGTTGTGCTGTGTTTGTTTTAAATTGCTGACATTATCATCACTGGTGTCAGGAAGGGAAGGACAGGGAAAAGAAAGAGGGGTAGGTGCTGGGACTCAATTTTTGAGGAGAAGCCCAAGCATAAAAAGAAAAGTAAATATAAGTATAATACATAAACAAAGCACATACTAAAGGACTGGAGCTTCAATACCTTTTACTAATCAGTGTTGATCTTTAAACCGGGAGAGAGAAACTACTGAACTAAACATCATGGTTATCATCATCGTGTATCTTGCATCAGCTTTCAAGTCAGCTTAATGAGGCCTTTGTGTTTTATTGAGAGAGTCCTCCCAGGTGGTAGTGATAGTGCCAGTGCTGAAAGTGAGTGAGAGGGGAGTCCTGCCCTTCCTTTGTAAAGGCAGGCCGAGCATTCTTTGAGGTCACATTTACATTATGATGTCATCTCACACAAGTGGCTGCCTAACATTTCTTTATTTTCAGACATCGCTGTGCTCCCCCCGGGATCAGTCACTTGACTCTTTATGCTACGTATCAGAGTTTCATTTATTTCCCTCTCCTCCTTCTCCCCATAGTTCACCATAATACCAAGGCTGCAGGTAATAAAAATGTTATAAAGTCGCCCACCACCACAAGAGGCACCTCTCCATAAGATTTGTGTAGGTTTAAAATGGCAAGCAATCATGGCCAACCTCTGATCAGACAGGAAATGTAACCTATAGACCTAGCTTACCCCTCCTCTTTCCCCCCAGCCTCTCCACTGCCCTTCCCCAGAACCCCACTCCTTACCCCTCAGCCCCACTCCCACTTCCACCTCCCTCTCTCTTCCCTTCCCTTCCTTCTTTCCCTTTTTCTCCTCCCTTTTTTCTCCCTCTCTCCATTCCCGTCCTACTTGAGAGACTGACATGAGTTGGTAGGGGAAGGGCTTGTTCCTGAGTAAATCCACCATCCCAACTGAAGAGACGCTAAATGTGTCTTTTAAGGTATTAATGTTGAGGCTGGTGTTGGAGATTGGTGTGTTTATTAAATTATTAATTGGGAATGTTATTAAATTATTGTGGGGTTTCTGGTGGGAGGGGTAGGTCTGTTTATTACATTTTAATCCCAATCAATTTCATTATGGGGCAGGTTTTGAGGAAGGAGGTCTATTTATTCAACATTAGTGCTACTGATTTATTGTCCGGTCTGATTAGGGAGCCATGGGCATATTTATTGAATGTGAATTGGTTGGTGTGGGGCGGGAAGGGGGGGGGTACTAGAGTGTTCACACATTGCTCAGTTTTTCCAGGAGGTGAATAGTACCTACATCTTTTCCAACCCAGACTCCAACATTGTAAAGGGCTGGGCACGCCCTTACAGTAGGCGGCTGCTGTCACCAAGATGGAAGGGACCCATAGTTCTTCCTCGCCCTGGGGACTAAAATGTCTGGTTACGCTAATGACTCTTTTGGTATTTATCCATTTAGTTCTAAGATCATGTCCGACCCCTTATTTATTTTTATTACTTTTGAGACAAAATCCAACGGGTCCCTTATGCACACATTATTAGATGCGGATCTATCTATACCTAAAACAAGCATGCTAGCTGCTAGAGGATTCAGCTAACAATGGAAATCATAGTTCTAGTAGTGTGGAGCGGTCTCTTATTTGTGATTGGCTGAGCAGTGTAAGAGAACTCTCCTGACTGGCTGCCCAGTTATTAAGTAGGCAGGCTCTCCAAAACTCAACTCATTGTGCATCAGGTGCTCCACTCGGGAGCCATCTATTCTCTAACTAAGGTTTTTTGTTTTTTGTTTTTCTATATGGATTATTCATGTTTACTTTGGATTAAGTCAGAACAAGAAAAAAGAAAATAAGAAGATTTTAAGTAAATATTTAGTAAGGAGCAAATAATTACTTAGAAAAGTTGGGGGCCATATTAATTTCTTCATTAAGATGTCAATATTTATTAATTTATTTAAGTGGGACACTATGATTTATTTTAGAGATCAGCGGGCTCGGATATCTGAAATCCGAGCCCACCCGAACGTTGCCGGTCCGAGCCGGATCCGAGACAGATCCGGGTATTCCCGCCAATTGCAAAACTGAAACCGAGGCTCTGAGTCATAATCCCGCTGTCGGATCTCGCGATACTCGTATTCTATAAATTCCCCGCTAGCCGCCGCCATCTTCACTCGGGCATTGATCAGGGTAGAGGGAGGTTGTGTTAGGTGGTCCTCTGTCCTGCTATATCTCGTGCTGTGCTGTGCTGTGCTGTTCAGTTCTGTGCTGTTCTGTGCTGTGCTGTGTTCTGCTCAGTCCAGTGGTGCTGTGTCCTGTGCTCTGTCCTTCTAAGGGCATTGTTATTTCCCCATTATTCCCAAGTTATAACATTTTTTAAAAAAAGTTATAAAAAAAATAAAAAAATAATAATTATAAAAAAAAGAAATTAAAAAAAAAATCCAAAAACAATCCTGCAGTATAAGTCCATTGGTACTGCAATATTACAAAGTTCACTGATTCAGCAGTATAAGTCCAGTGGTACTGCAATATTACAAAGTTCACTGATTCTGCAGTATAAGTCCATTGGTACTGCTATATTACAAAGTTCACTGATTCTGCAGTATAAGTCCAGTGGTACTGCTATTACAAAGTTCACTGATTCAGCAGTATAAGTCTAGTGGTACTGCAATATTACAAAGTTCACTGATTCAGCAGTATAATTCCATTGGTACTGCTATATTACAAAGTTCACTGATTCAGCAGTATAAGTCCAGTGGTACTGCTATATTACAAAGTTCACTGATTCAGCAGTATAAGTCCAGTGGTACTGCTATATTACAAAGTTCACTGATTCAGCAGTATAAGTCCAGTGGTACTCTCCTACACTTGAAAGCTTGAGCCTTTAAATGAAAAAGTCACTCTTCATTGCATGAATATTTGCAACACGGACAGTTTTTTTGTTAACAAAGTCAACAAATAACACTTCGACCCTGTCTGTCTTTCACATACTTGATGGGATCTTAATGATGAATGCTCTGTACCATGGTCGTCTAAAACAAGAGGTATTGACGTGCTTGAACTACTGTAGTGTTTATAACTTATAAACACTACACTTGAAAGCTTGAGCCTTTAAATGAAAAAGTCCCTCTTCATTGCACGAATATTTGCAACAGGGACAATTTTTTGGTTAACAAAGTCAACAAATAACACTTTGACGCTGCCTGTCTTTCACATACTTGATGGGATCTCAATGATGAATGCTCTGTACCATGGTCGTCTAAAACAAGATTTATTGACGTGCTATAACTACTGTAGTTTTTATAAATTATAAACACTACACTTGATAGTTGGAGGAGGTATTGTGGCCCCGGTACCAAATTGGGTACCGGGGCCACTCCACTATGCAGTCCAGATAGAGGCGTATCAGATATTAAACAACGTTGACTGTTGCTGCCAAATCATAAATTAATGAAAATGACCTGTCATCGTCAAAAACAAAAGGTATTGACACGCTCGAACTACACCCTGTATATGCTGCAGAGGATGTAGGAGCAGGCAGCTGTGCAGTGGAATTCAGACCATTTGAAGGCGAAGGTATTGTGGCCCCGGTACCAAATTGTGTACCGGGACCACTGCACTATGCAGTCCAGAAAGCTACCTCGGTGAAAAGTTTTGGACTAAAAACAATATTGTGAGGTGTGAGGTGTTCAGAATAGACTGGGTATTAGTGGAAATGATTGTTATTGAATGTTATTGAGGTTAATAATAGCGTATGAGTGAAAATAAACCAAAAAACTTGATTTTAACACTTTTTATGTTTTTTTCAAAATAAATCCGAATCCAAAACCTTAAATCCGAACCAAAACCTTTCGTCAGGTGTTTTGCGAAACAAATCCGAACCCAAAACCTCAAGCAAATCCGAATCCAAAACACAAAACACGAGACACCAAAAGTGGCCGGTGCACATCCCTAATTTATTTATTTGCGGTAACACAGTCCAAAAAATGGAAGGGGCAAAACCAAATGCGTTATACGGGTTTGCTAACTGACAGACATTGCACCCGGTTTTCAGCCCTTACTATCCTGCGGTTAGGCTCTGAAAACCGCATCCGAGGTGTGGTGGTTTGTAAACTGTATACAAAACCGACCATTAGTAACCTCCAACATAGCCAATGCTGTGCAAAATATCACCTTATTTAACAACATAAACCAGTATTTTCTATTGCAAAACTTGGTGGGTGGTACTTGCTGGGAAATTACTGAATGCAGTGAGGGAATGAAGGTTATGTTTTAGTGAGCAGGTGATTTGTGTGGATTTAAAGGTAAAGGCTCAGAACATGATCCACTGAGCCATTGCACTACCTAACCTTTGGACCATACAAAACAGCCTATTAAAGGTGTCTGGCATGTGATTCATTTAATAAACACTAGTGTCTGTTGTGAACTTTGTCTTTATAACTTGTGTAGCCTGTGAATACTACTTAACCCACTAATGTCACAGGAGCCAGCTCGATGATACAAGCCTTCATCTGATTGGTTAGTATGTGGAGTGACACAGGAACGTGTGACAAGGATCAGATTTTAACCCGTCACCAGCGGCACTTTGTAGAGTGGTTTATGCTCCCTCTTATTATAGTAGCTTATACGTTTTTTGTTAAGCGTTTTGGAATATGAAACCCTATAAAAATAAATAATAATAATAATAGTATGTGAATTGCTATATACCCTTCACAGAACAAGCATATTAAGGTGATAGAGCATAAGAAGACACTGGTCTAATTCTAAAGCTGCAGATAAGTTTAATTTGCTGGCACTTGCTCTCCTACAATTTTTACTAAATACTTTGCTTTATCTTTCTGTTTTCTGTGTTCTACACCAGTAACTTTATATCATCTAGACAGAGATGTTTATTTACATTGCCCTGGGATATGACAAATCTCAGCTCTGTTCATGTGCATTAGATACAATTTAGCCACAGAGCAGTTGCGTGTAATATCCAAGGGGAACGACAGAAAAATGACTCTGCCTATCATCACTCGTTTTACACCAAAATTGCTGTATATGTGGGGCCAAAATGACAGCTAATCCAACATCAACATTTGACCAGGAGTACTGGCACCATCCCACATATATGTGCTTTTATCGGCCCAAACCACTATTTGGGCTCCATAGATTAAGATCATTCAGCCTGACTGCTAAATGGCTCGATCTGTCCAGTTTGACCACTCAGCACCCAGATATGTCCATCTATGCTAGGACATGCTGTATCAATGGTGTCTTTGCAAAGATAATGGTGAATATCTTTGTCCGAAGAGTTGTGAGTATTGTTGATTTGCTGTCACCCAGTTGAGACACTTCACTTCCATACAAGCTTCTGCATTCCTCTGTGATGTGAATCCCATTTCAAGGAGAGAGATGTCACTCATGAGCAGGCAGATGCTGATCTGTCCTGCATGATATCTATGGTGTGTGTGAAGCCAGAGTCCAGGTGTGTTTAGTTTATGACCCTGAGTGATAACTGTCTTCCTGATAAAGCTGCAGTGAGGCTGAGTAAATGTGTCAAAGAGCAAAATTAAGTTTAGTGCTTTATAGCTGAAATCAGACACTGCCGGTTGGAATGACGTGCTGGCACCAAGATGGCGATAGCCATGTTTCGGTACATAATAAAAAATAAAGCATTTTTTATTAAAATATTTTTTTTAACTTAATTTATTTTGTATCTATTTTTTTTTTAACAAAAGTGGATCTAAGCCAAAGTCAGGCTTCCTGTCCTATTGTGCACGTGTGAACTGGCTCACCCATACATAGAGGCTCCCTGTAGTGGTCTGGCGAGCGGTAATAGTACTCTTATTCTCAAGTCATGAAGTTTGGATTTGTAGTTGAGGAAATCAAAGCTTAAACTAAAGTTCCTCTTTTTCTGCATGTGTGGACTTTGCAGGGATCTTACGAGAGAAGTGTGCCAAGTTGTGGCTGTGTGGAGCATGAGCTTTGTACTTTGGAAAAATCAACCTTATCCAGAGCAGTTGTTTGCTGATATATTGGGAGGCTGCTTGTTCAGGGCAAGATAGGGTAGATATCACGGATCAAAGGCTAACAAGAGAGGCAGAGAGCAGATCATGACTCACACTATGGAGATCTCTAATTAGGAAAGTTTAGATCAGGGGTGGCCAACCAGTCATCATCATCTATTAATAGAGCACCACTAATTCCGCAGCGCTGTACAGAGAACTCACTCACATCAGTCCCTGCCCCATTGGAGCTTACAATCTAAATCCCCTAACATATACACAAACTCCAAGAGAGACTAAAGGCAATTTAATAGCAGCCAATTAACCTATCAGTATGTTTTTGGAGTGTGGGAGAAAACCAGACCACCCGGAGGAAAAACACACAAACACGGGGAGAGCATACAAACTCCACACAGATAAGGCCATGGACGGGAATCAAAATCATGTTCCCAGTGGTGTGAGGCAGAAGTGCTAACCACTAAGCCACTGTGCTGCCCAGACACTAAGGTATATTTAATATGTGGCGGTTCCATAAAACCGCCAATTCCCGGCACTTTGAAGTCATTTTTTAAAAAGGCACTTTTATTAAAAGCAAAGCTCATCGGTTTGGAAGAAGGTGGAGGTGGGAATAAAGCAAAGATATTGAAGGTTATGGTCAGAGGTTAGGAAGGCTGAGTTCAATAGTTTAGCAATACTCCCAGGTCATAAAAAAATGAGAGTGTGGGTGTATACAGCCTGGTGAGTGGGCACTGTATACTTTGTGAGCATCCAAATGAGGTAGTAAAGGAGAGAAGCTTGGAAGCAGCATTGGTGAGGTTATCATCAGTAACGCTGATGTCACCTATGATGAGGGTGGGTATGTCAGAAAAGAAGATATTTGAAAGCAAGGAATCAAAATTGTTACTAACCTTTAGGTATAGTGCCAGGGGTCCTGTAAATAACTGTAACCATATGTG
Organism: Mixophyes fleayi; assembly: GCF_038048845.1. NCBI lineage: Eukaryota > Metazoa > Chordata > Amphibia > Anura > Limnodynastidae > Mixophyes > Mixophyes fleayi. The sequence continues at coordinate 64,079,150 of NC_134405.1, forward strand.
ATGGGGACCAGAATAGGCAAATTATGTGAAAGAGAGAGAAAGAAGTAGTGAGAAACTGGGAGGAAGCAGAGGACCTACACTTTTACCTGATTTGTTCCCAAGTTTTGGAGAATACATGAGGTGTAGGAGAGGAGGTGACTGAAGGTGACAGCCATGTTCCAGAGAAGCCGTGCAGCTAGCGGGGTCTAAAGATGAACAAGTAAAAAATGTAAGATTAATTTGTTACACTTCCCCTTAGTTTTTTAAAAGCATAAGTCATATAGGCCTGCCTACGTGGCTGCAACTGACAGCAGCCGTTATATAAACTTTGCTCATGATAATCGAGAGCCTTAACCAGCCCCCCAAATAAGCATAATAGGTTAATTTGGGGAGGAATCGGTACTGAGTTGTATCCGGAGTGATTAGGCTTCTTTGTGGAACGAGGACGTTCCAAACACAATAGGGGTACAAAATAAACTAAGGAGACATCAAAAGTCAAAACAAAAGCAGAGTGACATCACAACTTGGTTACTGTCTTATTATATACTGACAATATCTATATTACTGTCTACATCCCACTTGCCTGCCTTTTACCTGTTCATCTGCATATACTGTATGTCCTTAAGATAGTTCTTCCCTGTTCAATAATATGCTACTAGCTGTCCATTTACTGATTCACTGCCTATATTTACATATATTGCAATTTATTTTATGAATGCCCATGTTTATAATGTAAAATGTATTAACTATTTATACGTTTAACTACTTATTATCTGTTATATACTAGAAGCTTCTGCAATGTTATACTTGATTGTAATATGTTTTCTATACAGAATAGCTTTTGAAATAGATTTCATGACATATAATTTATAAATTCTGTCTAAAATAAAAATTTCTCATCAGTCACCTATTTTTTGGGCTGATAGACATGCTGATGGGACTATATAATAACTATATATAATCATCATCAACAATTATTTATATAGCGCTATCAAATTCCGTAGCGCTTTATAATTGGAGACAAACAGTAAAACAGGTGAAAAGGCCCTGTTTGCAAGCTTACAATCTATCGGTCAGTGGGAGTCAGATACATGAGGTTAAATCTATATACTGCATATTGGTCCAGCCAGATTGCAAATATAAAAAGTGGTTTGTATGCTATGTGATTCAGTCACACAGCAATGTTGGTCTGGGGTCAGAGGGTTATGTCTTGTGTGAATTGTATAAAGGGTGGTAATAGGGTAGTCTAGTGAGGTAAAGAGGGTGGTTGAGGAATATTATAAGCTTGTCTGAAGAGGTGGGTTTTCAGAGAACGTTTGACAGTTTGTAGAACAGAGGAAAGTCTTATTGTGCGAGGGAGAGAATTCCATAGAGTGGGTGCAGCTCGTAAAAGTCCTGTAACTGGGAACGGGAGGATGTAATGAGAGTGGATAGTAATATATGGCCTTATACAATATGACTGGTTTATACTGGCCTATTTTTTAAATGTTTTAAGTAATCCCTTCCTTGATAACAGTGCTGGAAACGAATCACATCCATTACACAATCACGCACAGCACTGATATTTGATGTTATATGATGTTACATGTGTCAATAGAGATTGAACTGCTCTCCTGTGATAGAGCTAAATATATCACTGTGTGACCTGAGGCTTAGCTGTTAGTCTAGCTACAGCCAAGTGGACAATACTAGTTGATTCTATAGTTCGCTGCCAACAAATATTATTAGCTAGAGAATGGTGATGTAATAGGCATAGCCTTGGCACTGTACAAGGCAATAGGCATAACATGAAAACTTGTGCAGTTTAACAGATTCATATTTTTCATGCATACAAATGTTGTGACTAGTATTTATGGACACTGTCATAGACAATCATAATAAACACTCTGCTTAATTGATCAGACACTGACAGCACCCATTTTAGGAGAGCACAAACTCCTATGAAATATAAGCAAAAAAAGGGAGAAAAAAAAGCGCTAATGTGGAATAAAAAATTGTCTATGTTACTGGCCCTGTTATAGACAGAATAGATAGATATCTAATATGATACTGCAGCAAATCTAGCAGAAGTACTGGAAAGTAAATGTGGTAACAGCAAACTGGCTGTCACCTTTCCTTTCCCTATTAATAATATGTTAGAACTTAACCCCCTAAAATGAAAAACGTATTTTAAACCTTTTTGTAAGAGTCCTCTATTGATCTGTGACAGTAATAATTTGATATGTTATATCAACTTACATTGGTAGGAAAGATTCAGCTTTTGCCCAGTGGGAGTTTCCATGATTAATGTGCTGTATATTATTATTATTATTATTATTATCGTAGATTTATAAGGATCCAAAGTGCTCCGCAGCACTGTACATAGGGAAAACAAGGAAATAGACAAAACAAGGACATACATAAAACAAGGACAGACAAGGCAGACAAAATAAATGCAGAGATGTGGCTTAGAGTAGAGATTGGGACAGATGTGAGGGTGTATTAGTGTGAATAGTATTATCAGAGATTAGGTAAGCATTAAAAAGAGATGTTTTTTTTAGAGAATGTGTAAAGATCTGTAGGCTGTGGGAAAGCCTGATTGAGTGTGGTAGGGTATTCCATAAGAGGGGCGCAGCACGGGAGAAGTCTTGTAGGCAGGAGTGAGAGGTGGTTGCAAGAGATGAGACAAGGCAGAGTTAGATCTATGAGGTGGGAGGGAGAGTATTTTTATATGTGATTTGAGATGTATGCAGGGGTAGTGTTGTTGAGGACTTTGTAAGTAAGGGTGAGTAATTTGAATTTGATTCTGGAGGACACAGGGAGCCAGTGTAGGGATTCACAAAGTGGTGCAGCAGCATTTAGGATGGATTGAAGTGTGGATATATGTTTGTCAGTAATACCAGATTGCTGGAGGTTGCAATAGTAAACACAGGAGATGATGAGAGAATGGATAAGAGTTTTGGTAGCAAGTTGAGTAAGAAAAGGGTTATATTCTGGCAATGTTTTTAAGGTGAAAATCGACAGGACTGGGAGATAGTCTGAACGTGAGAAATAAAGCAGAGGGTGGCATCAAGTTTGACACCAAGGCAGCGGGCTTGGGAGACTGAGTATTATTAACAGTGAGGGAGATTTGAGGGGAAGTGTTGTTTCTGGCAGGAGGGAAGATAATAAGCTTTGTTTTGGATTTGATGAGCTTTAGGTGGCGTTCAGACACCCATGTGGAGATAGCTAAAAGACAGTTGGTTACATGAGAACAGAAGGGGAGAGGTCAGAGGAAGAGATATAGCTTTGGGTGTCATCAGCGTAGAGGTGGTAATGGAGGCCGAATGAGTGAATTATGGCCTCAAGAGAAGAAGTGTACAATGAAAAAAGTAAAGGGCCAAGAACAGAGCTTTGTGGGACCCCAGCAGATAGTGGAGGATGTGCCAGAAGTAGAAACACTAATGGAGGGATTCGATAGGTAGGAAGTAGACCAGGAAAGGACTGTGTCACAAAGGCCAATGGAATGAAGGGTGTGTAGGAGAAGAGGATGATCAAGAGTGTCAGAAGCAGCAGTGCGGTCCAAGAGAATGAGTATGGAGAAATGACCCTTAGACTTTGCAGTAAGTAGATCATCGATCACTTTTGTGAGAGCAATTTCAGTGGAATGTTGGGGACGGAAGCCTGATTGCAGAGAGTCGAGAATGGAGTGAGAGGAGAGAAAGCCAGACAGGCGTTTGTACACTTTGGAGGCAAAGGGGAGGAGAGAAATAGGCTGGTAGTTAGAGAGAGAGGATGGATCGAGAGATGGTTTCTTTAGAATTGGTGAGATTAGTGCATGGTTAAAGGAGGATGAAAATGTGCCAGTGGAGAGAAACAGGTTGAAAAGATAAGTTAGAGGTGGGCCTGCAGTGGAGGAGAGGGAGCAAGGAAGTTAGGAGGGAATAGGGTCGAGGGGACAGATTGTAGGTGAGATGATGAGATGAGTGTAGAGAGTTTGGGCCTGATTCATTAGCAATCGGATCTTGTGCTTAAGTTGCGATGAGTATTTTAAGAACAAACGGGGAGAAAATCGTAATTCAATAAGGAACGGAAAATTGAAAAACACGGAAAGAAGCAACAGATCTTAAGCATCTTCTTAACTTACGCTTCTTTATTAAGATAAGAACCTGTTACGTAACGGCAAATGTGGGAGTACTAGTGGGAGTAGTACTCTTCCTTATTACCCAAAAATATACGCCAGTTACAACCCACACAGGTACCTTAGTGGTTAGCACTACACAACACTGACATCAAGAGTTCGAATATTTGAATCAGTTTGAATCATTAATAAATTTCTTTGAAAATGTGCACGGTGTACAATTAGGATAGTATTTAGGTAAAGTAACGGTTTGTTTTTATGTAACACACAAACATTTGTTAGCTTGATTTTTAGTCATTCAAACGTGATCTATTACATGCGCTACCACAATGATAAATCTGTTTTCCTATTTTAGATGTATCTCCCCCTCAAATGCCACTTTCTTAGAGCAAGGTGTATTTTGAATAAAATACAATGTTTTACTTTCAAAAAGGAAGATGCCCCACAGGTCACATTCACATTACTATGTGCATGCTGACATCTACTACTATGAATGGCCTAAGATTCAGAGGGGGTGGGTTGATTTTTAGGGGTCTTTCTTGGACTAAAATGCAGCATTGTCTTGAATCCTTGTTTTTTCTCCATCATAACATGTGTTATGTTATGTACTCAGCTTTACAAAACATCAATGCAGATCACAGTCAAGCAGCACAGTGGTTTAGTGGTTTAGTTGCTCAGACTACTGCCTTACTGCACTGCGGTCATAAGTTCAATTTACAACCATTCCCTTATACGTGTGCACTTTGTATGTTCTCTTCCATATTTGTGTGGGTTTACTTTGACATTTGAAGTTGATGTATGCTATATTTTTGTCAAATTTTAATTAGAGATGAGCGCACTCGGATTTATGAAATCCGAGCCCACCCGAACGTTGCCGATCCGAGTCGGATCCGAGACAGATCCGGGTATTGGCGCCAAATTCAAATCTGAAACCGAGGCTCTGACTCATAATCCCGTTGTCGGATCTCGCGATACTCGGATCCTATAAATTCCCCGCTAGTCGCCGCCATCTTCACTCGGGCATTGATCAGGGTAGAGGGAGGGTGTGTTAGGTGGTCCTCTGTCCTGCTATATCTCGTGCTGTTCAGTTCAGTGCTGTGCTGTGCTGTGCTGTGCTGTGCTCAGTCCAGTGGTGCTGTGTCCTGTGCTCTGTCCTTCTGAGGTCAGTGGTGCTGCTGGGTCCTGTGCTGTGTCCTGTTCAGTCCAGTGGTACTGTGTCCTGTGCTCTGTGCTTCTAAGGGCATAGTTATTTCCCCAATATTCCCCTGTGTTTAAAAAAATAAAAAAAAGTTATTTAAAAAAATACCAAAAACTAATTTAATTTTTTTTTAATTACCACAAAATTTGCACAACCAATCCTGCAGTATAAGCCCATTGGTACTGCAATATTACCAAGTTCACACATTCAGCAGTAAAAGTCCAGTGGTACTGCAATATTACAAAGTTCACACATTCTGCAGTATCAGTCCAGTGGTGCTGTGTCCTGTGCTCTGTCCTGCTGAGTTCCGTAGTGCTGCTGGGTCCTGTGCTATGTCCTGTTCAGTCCAGTGGTGCTGTGTCCTGTGCTCTGTGCTTCTAAGGGCATAGTTATTTCCCCATTATTCCCAAGTTTTTAAAAAATAAAAAAAAGTTATAAAAAAAATAAAAATAATTTTTTTTAAAAAATATATAATTATAACCAAATTTACAAAACCAATCCAGCAGTATAAGCCCATTGGTACTGCAATATTACCAAGTTCACACATTCAGCAGTAAAAGTCCAGTGGTTCTGCAATATTACAAAGTTCACACATTCTGCAGTATCTTGTGCTACATATAATGGAGACCAAAAATTTGGAGGATAAAGTAGGGAAAGATCAAGACCCACTTCCTCCTAATGCTGAAGCTGCTGCCACTAGTCATGACATAGACGATGAAATGCCATCAAAGTCGTCTTCCAAGCCCGATGCCCAATCTCGTAGTACCGGGCATGTAAAATCCAAAAAGCCCTAGTTAAGAAAAAGTAGCAAAAAGAGAAACTTAAAATCATCTGAGGAGAAACGTAAAGTTGCCAATATGCCATTTACGACACGGAGTGGCAAGGAACGGCTTAGGCCCTGGCCCGTGTTCATGACTAGTGGTTCAGCTTCACCCACGGATCTTATCCCTCCTCCTCCTCCCCCCCCCTACAAAAAATTGAAGAGAGTTATGCTGTCAGCAACAAAACAGCAAACAACTCTGCCTTCTAAAGAGAAATTATCACAAATCCTCAAGGCGAGTCCAAGGGTATTGGTGGTTGTCAAGCCTGACCTTCCCATCACTGTACGGAAAGAGGTGGCTCGGGAGGAGCCTATTGATGATGTAGCTGGCGCTGTGGAGGAACTTGATGATGAGGTTGGTGATGTGGTTATTGTAAATGAGGCACCAGGGGGGGAAACAGCTGATGTCCATGGGATGAAAAAGCCCATAGTCATGCCTGGTCAGAAGACCAAAACATGCACCTCTTCGGTCTGGAGTTATTTTTATCCAAATCCAGACAACCAATGTATGGTCATATGTAGCTTATGTAAAGCTCAAATAAGCAGGGGTAAGGATCTTGCCCACCTAGGAACATCCTCCCTTATACGTCACCTGAATAACCTTCATAGTTCAGTGGTTAGTTCAGGAACTGGGGCTAGGACCCTCATCGTTACAGGGACACCTAAATCCCGTGGTCCAGTTGAATACACACCAGCAACACCCTCCTCGTCAACTTCCTCCACAATCTCCATCAGATTCAGTCCTGCAGCCCAAGTCAGCAGCCAGACTGAGTCCTCCTCAATACAGGATTCATCCGAGGAATCCTGCAGCGGTATGCCTACTACTGCCACTGCTGCTGTTGCTGCTGTTAGTCGGTCATCTTCCCAGAGGGGAAGTCGTAAGACCGCTAAGTCTTTCACAAAACAATTGACCGTCCAACAGTCGTTTGCCATGACCACAAAATACGATAGTAGTCATCCTATTGCAAAGCGTATAACTGCGGCTGTAACTGCAATGTTGGTGTTAGACGTGCGCCCGGTGTCCGCCATCAGTGGAGTGGGATTTAGAGGGTTGATGGAGGTATTGTGTCCCCGGTACCAAATCCCGTCGAGATTCCACTTCACTAGGCAGGCGATACCAAAAATGTACAGAGAAGTACGATCAAGTGTCCTCAGTGCTCTAAAAAATGCGGTTGTACCCACTGTCCACTTAACCACGGACATGTGGACCAGTGGTTCTGGGCAAACGAAGGACTATATGACTGTGACAGCCCACTGGGTAGATGCATCCCCTTCCGCAGCAACAGCAACAGCTGCATCAGTAGCAGCATCTACAAAATGGCTGCTCGTGCAAAGGCAGGCAACATTGTGTATTACAGGCTTTAATAAGAGGCACAACGCTGACAACATATTAGAGAAACTGAGGGAAATTATCTCCCAGTGGCTTACCCCACTTAGACTCTCATGGGGATTTGTGGTGTCAGACAATGCCAGTAACATTGTGCGGGCATTAAATATGGGCAATTTCCAGCACGTCCCATGTTTTGCCCACACCATTAATTTGGTGGTGCAGCATTACCTCAAGAGTGACAGGGGTGTGCAGGAGATGCTTGCGGTGGCGCGCAAAATTGCTGGACACTTTCGGCATTCAGCCAGTGCCTACCGCAGACTAGAGGCACATCAAAAAAGCATGAACCTACCCTGCCATCACCTCAAACAAGAGGTTGTGACGCGCTGGAACTCCACCCTCTATATGCTGCAGAGGATGGAGGAGCAGCAAAAGGCCATTCAGGCCTACACAGCCACCTACGACATAGGCAAAGGAGTGGGGATGCGCCTCAGTCAAGCGCAGCGGAGACTGATTTCCGTGTTGTGCAAGGTTCTGCAGCCATTTGAACTTGCCACACGAGAAGTCAGTTCCGACACTGCCAGCTTGAGTCAGGTCATTCCCCTGATCAGGCTGTCTCTGTTTCCGCCGGACACAAGTCTACAGCGGTGCAAAGACCTGCTGGTCAGGAGATTGTCCTCTGAAGAGGACCGTGACATGCCAACAACTCCACCCTCATTTTCTTCCACATCTATGGCTGCGAGGAAAAAGCTCAGTTTTCCCAAAAGAGGCGCTGGCGGGGATGCTGATAACATCTGGTCCGGACTGAAGGACCTGCCAACCATTGCAGACATGTCTACACTCGCTGCATTGGATGCTGTCACAATAGAAAAAAATTGTGGATGATTGCTTTGCTGACACCATCCAAGTAGACATGTCAGACAGTCCATATTGTTACTGGCAGGAAAAAAAGGCAATTTGGAAGCCCCTGTACAAACTGGCTCTATTTTACCTGAGTTGTCCCCCCTCCAGTGTGTACTCGGAAAGAGTTTTTAGTGCAGCGGGGAACCTGGTCAGTGAGCGGTGAAGGAGGTTGCTTCCTCATAACGTTGAAAAAATGATGTTTATAAAAATTAGAGATGGTCACTGACCCCCGTGTTTTGGTTTTGGATTCGGTTTTGGATCTGGATTACCGTCGTGTTTTGGTTTTGGTTTTGGTTTTGCAAAACCTCCATTGCGTGTTTTGGTTTTGGTTTTGGTTTTGTTTGGTTTTGTTTTGCTATTTTTTGGGAAAATCCATGTTTTTGGGCCTAAATTAACCCAATTTAGTGCTCCAACTGTTTTAGAGACAAGTAATCTAATTGTTGAGGTAATAAATCATCCCAAAAAACAGTTTAATTCTTCGTTGGTAGGCCTATTCTACACACAAAACAGATTGTCTTCCTCTCCATCTATGCATATTGGCAATGCAGCCATCGTCTTTGAATGTATATTACACCCTACACTTATAGTTAAATATGTAAAGAAATGGAAAAAGCCAGTTTGGTTTCTGTCTCTCAAGGCCCCCCTCCACTTGTATAAAATACCAAAAAATTCAGCCATTATAGACTGTACAATATTAATTGACATGGAGAAAGCCAGTTTGGTTTCTGTCTCTCAAGGCCCCCCTCCACTTGTATAAAATACCCAAAAATTCAGCCATTATAGACTGTACAATATTAATTGACATGGAGAAAGCCAGTTTGGTTTCTGTCTCTCTAGGCCCCCCTCCACTTGTATAAAATACTAAAAAATTCAGCCATTATAGACTGTACAATATTAATTGACATGGAGAAAGCCAGTTTGGTTTCTGTCTCTCTAGGCCCCCCTCCACTTGTATAAAATACTAAAAAATTCAGCCATTATAGACTGTACAATATTAATTGACATGGAGAAAGCCAGTTTGGTTTCTGTCTCTCTAGGCCCCCCTCCACTTGTATAAAATACTAAAAAATTCAGCCATTATAGACTGTACAATATTAATTGACATGGAGAAAGCCAGTTTGGTTTCTGTCTCTCTAGGCCCCCCTCCACTTGTATAAAATACTAAAAAATTCAGCCATTATAGACTGTACAATATTAATTGACATGGAGAAAGACAGTTTGGTTTCTGTCTCTCTAGGCCCCCCTCCACTTGTATAAAATACTAAAAAATTCAGCCATTATAGACTGTACAATATTAATTGACATGGAGAAAGACAGTTTGGTTTCTGTCTCTCTAGGCCCCCCTCCACTTGTATAAAATACTAAAAAATTCAGCCATTATAGACTGTACAATATTAATTGACATGGAGAAAGCCAGTTTGGTTTCTGTCTCTCTAGGCCCCCCTCCACTTGTATAAAATACTAAAAAATTCAGCCATTATAGACTGTACAATATTAATTGACATGGAGAAAGACAGTTTGGTTTCTGTCTCTCTAGGCCCCCCTCCACTTGTATAAAATACTAAAAAATTCAGCCATTATAGACTGTACAATATTAATTGACATGGAGAAAGCCAGTTTGGTTTCTGTCTCTCTAGGCCCCCCTCCACTTGTATAAAATACTAAAAAATTCAGCCATTATAGACTGTACAATATTAATTGACATGGAGAAAGACAGTTTGGTTTCTGTCTCTCTAGGCCCCCCTCCACTTGTATAAAATACTAAAAAATTCAGCCATTATAGACTGTACAATATTAATTGACATGGAGAAAGCCAGTTTGGTTTCTGTCTCTCTAGGCCCCCCTCCACTTGTATAAAATACTAAAAAATTCAGCCATTATAGACTGTACAATATTATGAAAAATGGACAAAGCCAGTTTAGGGTCACTCTGTCTATGACACCCTACCCTTAAGGATAAATTGCCCTAACAGCAGCCTTTCAAGATGGTATGTGATATGGAAATGCCACAAGTCCCTTTCCTCTTTGGGGGTAGATTGCACCCTACACTTACATAGAAAGTTTTAAAAAGATGTTATCGGCATCATCTTCAGCTTCATCCTCACCCTCATCAGTGTTATCGTCATCATCACAGACTATCAATTCATCGCCGCTTGAATCCGCCATTAGAGAACAGTCAGTGCTTGCATGTCTTGGATGGTGAAGGCCTTCCTCGTGGAAGATGTAGTTCATTTTTATAAACATCATTTTCTCCACATTTTTGGGAAGTAACCTTCTACGGCGATCACTGACTAAGTTCCCTGCTGTGCTGAACACTCGTTCAGAGTACACACTGGAGGGTGGGCAGCTTAGGTATTGCAAAGCAAGTTTGTACATGGGTTTCCAAATAGCTTGCTTTTCTTCCCAGTAAGGAAAGGGACTGTCTGACATTTCCATATCAACTACCTCTTGAAAGTAATCCTCCACCATCCTTTGCATGTTTATACTCATATTGGATGGACTTATGGGCAAAGTGACACTTTTTTTTGAAAAATCCTTCAAACCAGCCCAGATGTTAAATTGTTCTCGTCTGCCCCCTGTGTCTTCCCTGCTTCTTTTTTGGAAATTTAATTTTTTACGAGCAACAGCTTGAGAAAGTGAAGGAGGACACGTCGTCAAGCCGAGGCCCAGTTCAGCGGCCAACTTGCTGAGCAATAGCTCCTTGCAAAAGTTCACATCTCGCTCATTTACAAGTAAAGACTCAATGTAGGTTTTAAACCTTGGATCAAGCACAGTGGCCAAAACGTACTGATCCGAGTTCAAGATCTTAATAACTCGAGGATCATTGTGAAGCGAATTAAGTACTTGATCGACAAGGCCAACATACTTTGCTGAATTGCTTGCTTTCAGCTCCTCCTTCATTTTCTCAAGCTGCTTTTCCAATAGTCTAATTAAAGGAATGACTTGGCTCAAACTAGCAGAGTCTGCACTGACCTCACATGTCACAACTTCAAATGGTTTCAGCACCTTGCACAGCACTGAAAGGATTCCCCACTGTGCAAGAGTGAAATACATCCCCCCTCCTTTCCCAATGTCATGACTTGTGCAATATGCTTGGATGGCTTTGCGCTGTTCCTCCATCCTCTGAAGCATGTACAGGGTGGAATTCCACCGAGTTACCACCTCTTGCTTAAGTTGGTGGCAGGGCAAGTTAAACTGCTCTTGGAGCTGCTGTAATCTCCTACATGCTGTGGCTGAATGCCTGAAATGGCCTGAAATTTTACGGGCCACCGAAAGCATCTCCTGCACCTCACGGTTGTTTCGTAGGAAGCTCTGCACCACCAAGTTGATGGTGTGAGCAAAACAGGGAATATGTTGGAAATCACCCAGCTGTAATGCTCGCACTATATTGTTGGCGTTATCTGAAATGACATACCCTGGGGAGAGTCCGAGTGGTATAAGCCATGCATCAATCACATCTCTCAGTTTGCGTAACAAATTGTCAGCCGTATGCCTGTTAGTGAAGCCGGTGATACAAAGAGTGGCCTGCCTGTGACAAATGTTACGTAGTGGTGTACATGCTGCTGCTGTTCCTGCTGGTGAAGGTGAATGACCAACCCAGTGGGCTGTCACAGTCATATAGTCTTTGGTTTGGCCACTTCCACTTGTCCACATATCTGTGGTTAAGTGAACAGTGGGCAGAATGGCATTTTTCAGCGCAATCTCTACATTTTTACACACTTTTTGGTATAGTTGTGGAATAGCTTTACGGGAGAAATGGTGTCGCGATGGAATTCTGTAACGCGGACACAAAACCTCAATTAACTGTGAAAAACCAGCTGCGTTTATGGTGGAGATTGGACGCAGATCTAACACTAACATTGCAGCCATGGCGTCTGTGATTCGCTTGGCGACTGGGTGACTGCTGTCATATTTGCTTCCCCTCGCAAAGGATTGTTTCACAGTTAATTGCTGAAATGTAGGACTGCTCATTTTATTCACCTGCCTCTGGGATGACGATTCACCCCCAGCAGCAGCAACAGCAGCAGCAGGACTAACGCTTTCTTCAGAGGAATCAATAATAGTGCCGGAGTCATCCAGCCTTAAGTGGGATGCCGGGCTAACTCCGAGCGCTACTGAGGATATTGATGAGGATGGTGTGGTGGGTGTATTTTGTGGCCGTCGGTATGTCGGTGAGCGGAGGGTCTTAGCTGATGAGGGAGTGCTTGTATTCTTTTGGGAAGAACTTTCAGCTTTTCCCAACACTTTGCCATGAACTCTCGTTAAATGGCGTAACATAGACGAGGTTCCAAGATGGTTAAGGTCCCTCCCTCGACTGACTGTGGCTTCACATACACTACAAATGGCTATACAATTGTTGTCTGGATTTGGGTAGAAATAATTCCACACATAAGAAGTGGATTTTTTTGTTTTATGCCCAGGCATGACAATGGCCTTTTTCTTGTCACGTGCCAGAACTGCTGCCACTGGTGCAGGACTTACACAAACAACCTCATCCTCATCAACATCCTCATTAGCGCCCTCGTCGCCTACACAAATCTCCCCCTCATCCTCTTCTAATTCCAAAGTGGCATCCTCAATTTGGGTATCACCGGCTACACTCGGGCTATTAAGGCACACATCAGCAGAATGCTCACGATTAGACATCCCACTGTTGGATGGACTCTCCACAGGGATTGTTGTCATTTGTGAATCAGAGCAAATATTCTCCTGTAATGCCTCACTGGTATCTTGCAGCTCAGCTTTGACGCGTAACAGTAGTTGTGCACCAATTGTAGGCTGGGTAACTTTTTGGGATCTGCCACTAATAGCCAAAGGTGAAGGCCTCATTCTCTCTTTGCCACTGCGTGTGTAGAATGGCATGCTTGCAATTTTTTTTTTATCGTCACTTAACTTTTGCTCAGTTACACTTCGTTTTCGCTTCAATACAGTAAATTTTTTTTGGGTTTTTGTTTTTTGCACTAATTTGAAAACACTCTGTTGTTTGACATCGCCTTGGCCAGATGACGTACTGGGAACACTAACATCAGGACTGGTGACAGAACCTGGTTGCTCATTTAGATCATATGTGGACTGCTTTGAATCCATTGCGTAGATACTGCTGACAGATATGACTTTTGACAGCCAGAAATATTAATGCACAATTAGGGAGGACACCCCAAAAACACAGAGGAGTGCTAAAATTTATTGAGTAGATACTGCTGACAGATATGACTTTTGACAGCCAGAAATATTAATGCACAATTAGAGAGGACACCCCAAAAACACTGAGGAGTGCTTAAAATTATTGAGTAGATACTGCTGACAGATATGACTTTTGACAGCCAGAAATATTAATGCACAATTAGGGAGGACACCCCAAAAACACAGAGGAGTGCTAAAATTTATTGAGTAGATACTGCTGACAGATATGACTTTTGACAGCCAGAAATATTAATGCACAATTAGAGAGGACACCCCAAAAACACTGAGGAGTGCTTAAAATTATTGAGTAGATACTGCTGACAGATATGACTTTTGACAGCCAGAAATATTAATGCACAATTAGGGAGGACACCCCAAAAACACAGAGGAGTGCTAAAATTTATTGAGTAGATACTGCTGACAGATATGACTTTTGACAGCCAGAAATATTAATGCACAATTAGAGAGGACACCCCAAAAACACTGAGGAGTGCTTAAAATTATTGAGTAGATACTGCTGACAGATATGACTTTTGACAGCCAGAAATATTAATGCACAATTAGAGAGGACACCCCAAAAACACTGAGGAGTGCTTAAAATTATTGAGTAGATACTGCTGACAGATATGACTTTTGACAGCCAGAAATATTAATGCACAATTAGAGAGGACACCCCAAAAACACTGAGGAGTGCTAACATTTATTGAGTAGATACTGCTGACAGATATGACTTTTGACAGCCAGAAATATTAATGCACAATTAGGGAGGACACCCCAAAAACACAGAGGAGTGCTAAAATTTATTGAGTAGATACTGCTGACAGATATGACTTTTGACAGCCAGAAATATTAATGCACAATTAGAGAGGACACCCCAAAAACACTGAGGAGTGCTTAAAATTATTGAGTAGATACTGCTGACAGATATGACTTTTGACAGCCAGAAATATTAATGCACAATTAGGGAGGACACCCCAAAAACACAGAGGAGTGCTAAAATTTATTGAGTAGATACTGCTGACAGATATGACTTTTGACAGCCAGAAATATTAATGCACAATTAGAGAGGACACCCCAAAAACACTGAGGAGTGCTTAAAATTATTGAGTAGATACTGCTGACAGATATGACTTTTGACAGCCAGAAATATTAATGCACAATTAGAGAGGACACCCCAAAAACACTGAGGAGTGCTTAAAATTATTGAGTAGATACTGCTGACAGATATGACTTTTGACAGCCAGAAATATTAATGCACAATTAGAGAGGACACCCCAAAAACACTGAGGAGTGCTAACATTTATTGAGTAGATACTGCTGACAGATATGACTTTTGACAGCCAGAAATATTAATGCACAATTATGGGGGACAACCCAAAAGCGCTGGGGAGTGCCAAATATGAAGAAAAAATAATAAACCTCTATCCTCCTCTCTGCACTAGCGATTTTGGTTAGAGCAATTGCAAGAACAATATTGTATTCTTTCTCTGTCCCTGCTCTAATTAGCCTATGACTACACCCTGCTCTCTCCCTCTGTCAAATGGCGATGGATTGCTGTGGAGGCGTGTATTTATAAAGTTGAAGTATCGCGAGAACCGAGTCCCGAGATCCGACGACGTCACAATGACGTTCGGCCTCGATTTGGATTCGGAATTGGCGGGAGAGTACCGAGCTGCTCAGCTCGGTACTCGGATACCCAAAGTTCGGGTGGGTTCGGTTCTCGGAGAACCGGACCCGCCCATCTCTAATAAAAATGAATAATCAATTCCTCAATGAAGTACAGCACTGCCCTCATAGCCGGATTAAGGGGGGGGCACAGGGGGCACGTGCCCCGGGCCCCCCTCTCTCCGAGGGCCCCCCGCTGCCGCATGAACTTTCCTGCTGTCAGTTTTTAACTGACAGCAACCGCTCCGGGCCCCCCTCTCTCCGCCACTTCCCCCCGTCGCTTGTATGACCTAACCTGCCCCTGCTGTCAGTTGCTGTCTGACAGCTCTACCCATGTTTTTTTTTTGCGGTGGTGGCGCGCGGGGGGGGGGGGGGTTTGCGGGCAGGTTCTGGGCTGCTCCTCCTCGTTGGTGGGGGGAGCGGGGTAGCGGAAAAAAAAGAAAGAGATTTACTCACCTGATCGCGGCCGCGCCGGCGTCCCTCCTTCCTCTCTGCTCTGTTAATGCTGAATGGCAGGCGTGACGTCATCAAGTCACGCCTGTCATTCAGTGAGGAGCAGCGCGGAGAGGAAGCAAGAAGACAGAAGACAGAAGAGAAGAAAAGAAAAGCTAATAGAAAGGTAAGTGAAGAAATGGAATTAAGCAGAGAGGCAAACTATGAGGAAAAAGGAGATGAGGGAGGCACAGTAAGGAATAAGGGGAGAGAGGCACAGTAAGGAATAAGGGGAGAGAGGCACAGTAAGAAAAAGAATGAGGCACAGTAAGGAAAAGGGGGAGAGAGGCACAGTAAGGAATAAGGGGAGAGAGGCACAGTAAGGAAAAAGGGGAGAGAGGCACAGTAAGGAAAAAGGGGAGAGAGGCACAGTAAGGAATAAGGGGAGAGAGGCACAGTAAGGAAAAAGGGGAGAGAGGCACAGTAAGGAAAAGGGGGGGAGAGGCACATTAAAGAAAAAGGGGGGGAGAGGCACAGTAAGGAAAAAGGGGGGGGCCCAGCATGAGAAAAAAGGGGGGAGAGGCACAGATTGAGGAAAAATGGGGAAACAGGTACAGTATGAGGAAAAAGTGTGGGAGAGAGGCACAGTATATAGAAAAAGGGGGGGAGAGAGTCACAATAGTGGGGACTATTAATTTAAGATGGGGTAGTTTGGGGGTGAGTTTGGGGAGAATGAGGTCTCTATTAAATGTGGCTATGAATTATTTAATGGCAGTGACAGTTCGGGAAATAGGTATATTTCTGAAATGCAAATACTATTAATTTATTGCTGGGACTGTTTGTAGGGAGGGAAATAGGTTTATTTATTAAATATGAATACTATTATTTTAATGTTGGGGCTGGAGGAAGGCCTAAGTATTAATCATGGGTGGTATTGATTTAACGCCGGGGCTGGCTGTAATTTTCTAAATGTCCCCATTTTTTTTCCAAATAGGTTCTCTAAAATTCCAGGACCCAGACAAGCCGCAACTAAGGAAACCTGCAGCACAGGTGGTGAAAGTGAGAAGAACAGGTAGGAGAGAGCAGCAGACTCTGTGAAATGTTGTTATTCTAGTGGGACAATCCTAATTTTTGGTGACCGTTCAATGGTGTACACAACAATGCAGGTCTTTTTGTCTGTAGGAGGGTGCATCAACACACCCATTAGCAATTTTGAATAAATATTGAATAAAATTGTAATACTATATATATATATATATATATATATATTAGTCAAAATTGGCGTTATGTTATCAATGTTTATTTTTTATGTTAGTTTTAATGTGCGGTGTCAATACCAATTTTAATGTGGTGTTCTGATGATTGTTTTAATGTACAGTATTTTAGTTTGTGGAAACAATGATTTTTCTTATGCAGACAACCTAGGAGAGCTGTGTCATACTGTGGGCTGTAGGTGATGTAATGCAGGATGTGTCACTATGCCCTTAATTTTAGATCTTAGGGGCCCCCCTGTCTTAAGTGCCCCGGGCCCCCCAAAGCCTTAATCCAGCTCTGACTGCCCTCCAGATAGTACAGAGGGACCTGTGGTTGTGGAGTCCAGCGGGGACTAATTGATAATGTGTGATGAGGAGGAAGTACACACTGTAGGAGGAGAGGAATCAGAAGTTTAGGATGAGGACGACATCTTGCCTCCGTAGAGCCTGTTTAGTCTGTACAGGGAGAGATGAATAGCTTTTTTGGTGTGGGGGCCCAAACAAACCAATCATTTCAGCCAAAGTTGTTTGGTAGGCCCTGTCGCTGAAATGATTGGTTTGTTAAAGTGTGCATGTCCTATTTCAACAACATAAGGGTGGGTGTGAGGGCCCAAGGTCAATTCCATCTTGGAACTTTTTTTTTTGCATTATATGACCAATCAACAGTCGTTTGCCATGTTCAAAAAGTAAAACCAGATTTAAACAAATTCAAGAAATTAAACCAAAAGTAAAATGCCCTGTCATAATTTAAAACAAGAGGTATTGACGTGCTCTAAAACTACTGTATTGTTGTTTATATTTTATAAACACTACACTTGAAAGCTTGAGTCTTTCAATGAAAAAGTAACTGTCCATTGCACGAATATTTGCAACAGGGACAATTTTAGGGTTAAGAAAGTCAACTAATAACACTTCGACGCTGTCTGTCTTTATAAACACTACACTTGGAAGTTGGAGGAGGTATTGTGGCCCCGGCACCAAATTTACTACCGGGGCCACTCCACTGTGCAGTCCATATTTAGGTGTATGAGATATTAAACAACGGTGACAGTTGATGCCCAATTTTTTAATTATATTGTTGGCGCTGTAAAAAATTGTGTTCCGTGCACACCACACTACGCAGTCCATACCCTTTTTTGGTGGAATTCTGACCCATGGAGGGTTTTTTAATTATATTGTGGCCTCGGTACCAAATTGTGTACCGGGGCCACCACACTACGCAGTCAAGATAGATAGATGCGTATCATAGATAAAGTACATTCAGTGGTGTGGGGCAAATTGAAAAATATTCAAAATGCACTGACATTATCAAAAACAAGAGGTTTTCACACGCGAAACTCCAACATGTATATGATGGAGAGGATGGAGGAGCAGCCGTATGTGCAGTGTAATGCAGACCTGTTGAAGGTTTTTTATATATTTTATTGTGGTGCCCAGTGCCCACTACTCTACGCAGTCCAGATACTATTTTTGGGTGTAATTCTGACCTGTTGAAGGTTTTCTATATATTATATTGTGGTGGCCAGTGGCCAGTCCTCTACGCAGTCCAGATACTATTTTTGGGTGTAATTCAGACTTGTTGAAGGTTTTCTATATATTTTTTATTGTGGTGCCCAGTGCCCACTACTCTACGCAGTCCAGATACTATTTTTGGGTGTAATTCAGACCTGTTGAAGGTTTTCTATATATTATATTGTGGTGGCCAGTGGCCAGTCCTCTACGCAGTCCAGATACTATTTTTGGGTGTAATTCAGACCAGTTGATGGGTTTTTAATTGTATTGTGGGGAACACTCCTCTACGCAGTCCAGAAAGATACCTCGTTGCAACGTTTTGTACTAAAAAAAATAAATTATTGTGAGGTGTTAGGTGTTCAGAATAGCCTTTAAATTAGTGGAAATTATTGTTATTGAATGTTATTGAGGTTAATAATAGCGTAGGAGTGAAAATAAGCCCAAAAACTTGATTTTTACACTTTTTTTTTTTTTTTTTTTTTAAAAATCCGAATCCAAAACCTTAAATCCGAACCAAAACGTTTCGGCAGGTGTTTTGCAAAACAAATCCGAACCCAAAACATCGAGAAAATCCGGATCCAAAACACAAAACACGAGACCTCAAAAGTCGCCGGTGCACATCCCTAATTTTAATCAGAACTCACATTTAGCATTTACATACCCCTTCAATGCCAGATGGTTTTGTGAAGGTGTTAGTTTGGTTTGTCATTTAGCATATACCTTCCTTAATGATTCTGGGCCCATATTACTATGAATGGACTCCCTTTTGGAGGGGGGGGGGATGTTGTGAAATGCAATTTGCATCTGCCAACCTTACCTTGTTTTCTTCATCTCCTGCTTGTATGACTTATCTGTGTGGAGTTAGTGTTCTCCCCATGTTTTTTTTAATGTCCTCCATTTGACTTCATCAATCAAAGTGTGTGTGTGTTCTTAGACTGTAAGCTCTATTGGGCCAGGGACTGTGTTCTCTGTACAGTGCCTTAGAGTTGCTGGTACCATCATAAATAAATTATGAAATAAATTATGATGTAGTGCCAAGGGACCAATGTAAATTAAATATTAAAGTATGTTCTAAATGTCCAGCCATTATTGGCTAAAATAACCTCAACACACTTCTTGTAATTAAATTACAAAAGACACACACACAACAATTTATTTATTTTTTTAACAATTTTTTTATCTGGAATAGTAAAAAAAAACAACTTTATAACTATTTTTATGAACTGATAATTTTGTGTCAACATGTTAATTTTCTTTTTAAAATAATTTTTAATATTTATTAATTTGCCTACGATATTTTAAGACAACGTGTATGATGCTTTCTTTGGATTGTGGAATTTCTCCTACAGCCTGGGTGTCTTCTTGAGCTGTTCAAAAAAACAGAAAAAAAAACATGCTTAGCTAATTGTTCAAAAGGGTGTACTTTGTTTATCTCATTTGACGGGATCACCAGAGGCATGAAGTATTATATAACTTTACATTGTTGGAAAACATTAATGGTATGATAAACACAGAACTAGGAAGAGGATTAATACTTTTGGATGGCATGTACTTATATATACACATTTGTGTGGTGGCCAGGGGGGAGGGGGTTTACTTGAATCACCTACAATTAATATTACGGACATCATTGTTAAAATCTGTGGAATGCATAACCAGGTATTGGGTAAATGGCATGTGGTAAATCACGTTTTTTGGACAACTACTATGTGCCTCTAAAAAAATACAATTAGGTGAAGGGTTTAATGTCAATACTTACATTCAACCCTCACCTCCTCCTCACCGCCTTTGTGGCAGCCACAGGAGCCTGAGCCACCTCCTCCTCCAGGACCAACTCATCCACCTCTGGCTCGTCCTCCTCCTCCACCTCTGCCGCCACCTCTGGCTCGTTCTCCTCCTCCACCTCTTGCACCACCTCTGGCTCATCCTCCTCCTCCACCATTGCCACCTCTTCCACCACCTCTGCTGCCACCTCTGGCTCATCCCCCTTCTCCACCTCTGCCACCTCTTCCACCACCTCTGGCTCATCCCCCTTCTCCACCTCTGCCACCTCTTCCACCACCTCTGGCTCATCCTCCTCCTCCACCTCTGCCACCTCTTCCACCACCTCTGGCTCATCCCCCTTCTCCACCTCTGCCACCTCTCCCACCACCTCTGGCTCATCCCCCTTCTCCACCTCTGCCACCTCTTCCACCACCTCTGGCTCATCCTCCTCCTCCACCATTGCCACCTCTTCCACCACCTCTGCCGCCACCTCTAGCTTATCCTCCTTCTCCACCTCTGCCACCACCTCTGGCTCATTCTCCTCCTCCACCTCTTCCACCACCTCTGGCTCATCCCCCTTCTCCACCTCTGCCACCTCTTCCACCACCTCTGGCTCATCCTCCTCCTCCACCTCTGCCACCTCTTCCACCACCTCTGGCTCATCCCCCTTCTCCACCTCTGCCACCTCTCCCACCACCTCTGGCTCACCCCCCTTCTCCACCTCTGCCACCTCTTCCACCACCTCTGGCTCATCCTCCTCCTCCACCATTGCCACCTCTTCCACCACCTCTGCCACCACCTCTAGCTCATCCTCCTCCTCCTCCACCTCTGCCACCTCTTCCACCACCTCTGGCTCATCCTCCTCTTCCTCCATTACCACCTCTTCCACCACCTCTGCCGCCACCTCCGGCTTATCCTCCTTCTCCACCTCTGCCACCGCCCGCTGTTGGCGGGCACGATTTCTACGGTCTGTTCGAATAAATATTACACATAAGCTTATGGTAAAAACTTCATCCAGCTTCTCACTTATAGACATCTATCCAGATAATAATGGAAGCTGACATTGTGAAACATGCATTTTTCTTCAGAAATAAAGATAATCTTTAAGAAAAGGAAATAGACAGACAAACACCACTTTCAGGTGGCCTGTAACAATGTTGGGCTTGGGATTATGGATGTTGAAATGTCATTATTACTGTTTTGAATTAGTGCTAAAGTATTATTTTTTTGCACCTTCTAAAATTCTAACATCTAATTAGTGTCAGATTAGGAAGACATTTTACAGGAGGTATTTGGATAAGGCCTTGTAACCTGTAAAAATCACTTTTGGACAACTGTGAGCATTGTCCCCAAAGATGGCGTCCCACTCTTTTTGCAATAGAACACATCTGACACTGTAATGTTATAAATGTCTGTAAAGTAATGTCAGCAAGTTGCCTTAGTGGGTAGCACTTCTGCCTCCCTGCACTGGGGTCATGAGTTTGAATCCCAAACATGGCTTATTGGTCTGGAGTTTGGGCCTCAATCATTAAGGAAAGTAAATATTCCCCCAAAATTGTATGATACAGGGACCAAAGCATGTGGCATTGGAGGGGGAGTTACATTTATAATCTGGAGGATCATTTATACTTGGGGTCGACCATGTCTTTATAAAACTTTGAAATGATTTCTAAAAGTAAACCAACTATGTATATTACAGTATTTTATCCGAATAATAGAGTACTCACATCTCCTAATCTCTTCTCTAAGTTTAGCTAAGAGCGGCTGGTGCCGCCGTAGGTTGCTCCAGCGACGCGGTAGTTGAACTACCGAGCAGCGGCGGTTAAACCACCGCCAGATGTACTTGCGGACCCTTTGGTAGGTCCACAGCTTGATCTCATTACAAATGTACTGACCAGAGGGCATGTTATCCATGCCCTCAGTCAGCACCCTGAGCTCTCTACGAGCAAGTGTGGCGGTCCTCATTTTGTATTTTTACACACTGCTCTCCAATATTCTGCTTTCCGATTGGTTCGCAGAGCGCATGTGGGCGTGCTTACGTCACTCGTGGATCTCTTTGCAAAATGTCTGCTTGTTATTCATTCCTCGTATCCTAGCAAACGGGGTGGGCCAATGGAAATTGTACTCAGCTATTTGCAATTACAGGCACTTGATTTATAAGTGTGCTCGTTTTTATCAAAGCTGAGTTGTAAATGTAAGTGTAGAAATACAGTGTAACATTTTAAGGTAACTACAGGAAAAAGCATACAGTAATTTATTTATGATTTAATATATGTGTCTAATTTAAAACATAACTTGGTGATATGGTTTTGATAAGGTTCATAGTAACACATTTTTGGGACCCTAATTTGCCTCATGAATCTGCTCCTCCTAGCCTCATCACAAATTTAGACAAATTAAATTTTAACAAATTCAGAGGGTATAGTGAGTGAGATTGGAGGCCAGTTGGTGACTCTGGCATGAGGGAGAAGAATGAGCTCTGTATAGAACATGATTTGCTTTAGCTATCACTGTGACATCCATGGAGAAAATGCAAAAAGACAGTGTTTTTCAACAGATATTTCTTTCAGCACTAGGTCAGAAAAAGCAATGTACATTTGGGGGTCCTCAGCGTAGAGATGATATTGGATGCCAAATGACCAAATTAGTACCCCAAGACTAGAGATTAACAATATTAAAGTACAACATTTTGCAAAAAAATGAGCCTGATGAGACCTCAACAGAGAGTGAGAGTGGAAGGGAGAATGTGCCAGAGGTGGGGACACTACAGGAGCGGTTAGAGAGGTACAAGTCACCCAAAAGGGAACTGTGTCTAGATGGACAATGGAGTGAATGATGTGTAGGAGAAGAGGGTGTTAATCAGTGTCCAAAGCAGCAGAGAGTTACAGGAAAATGAGTATTTCAAAAATAAATTAATATTTATTTATAGACACAATTACAGTAATCAAATGATACATGAAAACAAAATGAAAATACCAGTTCCTTTGTAAACTAAAAATTATAACCACATGCATATTGGCTTCATCCCATTGGTTAGAAGTGTTGCAAGAAACGTCATGCTGGAACCCATAATGCCTGTCTTCTTTCTCTGTTTAAAATATAAGAGAAAAAGCAATCAACTTTAGGCCATTTTTAAATTAAAAATTAGTTGACTGTGTACTTTGTACACACCTGTACTTTCAATCAATCAATAACATCTACAATTTGTTGCATTAACTGTAACACAGGCCCCCCAATAACCTAAAAGGAAGAACATAACTAGATACTTACAAGCTGCAAAAGGAAACTCCTCCATGTCTTGATCCTTCTGCATGAAATGAAACTTGTCAAACCTCCTTGATTATTTTTCAGGTGAGGCAGACATGTCCCAGCTAAGGCCTGGTAGTACATAAAGGAAAGCCTTTGGTTTGGTCTATTTTAAACAAAACTCTACCAATCAAGCGTCATCATTATTTTTCTAAGTGCTATGGCTCAAAATGTCACATATGATAATCTCAGCAGGGGCAGAGGCAGCCCTTACAACACAATTTCAGTATTGCAGAATTCAAAGGTACACTTTTGTTTAAGTTCAAACTATCTGGTGCCTGCATTTGTATATGTTTATAAACATTAAACAGACCTTTACTTTCATCACTATACAATTGTTTTTTTTAGGATGTCAGAGATTTTCAAAAGTGTGATATAAATCATATTTGAAATTTTGTTTACTTTGCAAATCAGTGTTGAACCAGAAGTGTCCTGCTTCCACGGTTTCTGGAGGGCTGGGGATCTGTTGGATAAACATGCAACATGGAAAATTTCAAAAAACACATAAGAATTATATTAATAGATTAGATTGAAAAGATTCACAACACCACCACCCCCCAAAAAAAAAAAAAAAGAAAAAAAAGGTGGGTTACAATTTATAAGACAAATAACACTCACATTAAAATGCACATTACATATCAAAATAGAGATGCACTGTTATTGTGGATTGTAATGAGACAAGTTTATGCAGGTGTATAGGTCCACTGAGTTATTAGATGACGAGATCTGATGCTAGGTCTATGAAAGCTGGTTATGAAAATGTGTTGTTTCCTTTTATTCTGATTAAAACATGTTTGTGTTTATTTCTGATTGCGAATTAATCTGATATGCATTAGCATAGACGTTCTTATTTGCATTTTTAGAAATTAAAACATGATCCTTTATGTCTGTTACTAAGAAGGTGTGCGCAATTGTTCATTTAATTATGGTCATTAACACTTTAGGATGCCACTAGTGCCTGTGTTGTATGTTTGTTTCAATGTGAAGTATGCCTTACTGGTTAGAGAAATAAGCTGGTAACAGCAGGGTCATGAGTTTGAATCCAGAATCATACCTGTATCAGTGTGGACTTTGTATATCCCCATGTTTCTGTTGATTTACTCCAATGTGTCATGTATAGAAGAGTACGCTAGTATATGGTTATAGAGTATCGTACATATGATTGCGAATTAATAGCCGTTACATCCGCATCCATGTTTTTTTACATATATAAATTTCCTATGACACATTTTTCGTGATGGAGAACAAGAGAATGTGTGTGTGTAATTCTTTATTGTTTATCCTTAAACCTTCATGTTGGCAGTAATGCATGTTTTGTGTTGGGAATTTCCATACCCAAAAATTTAAGCTGTGCATGTACCAAGGATTTAGGGCTCCAATATTTATTTTTAGAATTGAGAATAATAATATAAATGATTGATTGTTACATTAATTTTAAATTATTAAAGTAAAATTGTTTGTTATGAGAGTCGTTGATGCTCAGCTTTTCCTTCTAGTCTATTTCAGGTACGTACTGTTACCACTTGCATGTTGGGTTAGTTGTTAGACAATCAACTTTTAATCAGTGGGTTCATGAGTTTGATTCCTGATACATTTTGTGGAATATGGCTAAATTGCATGATGAAAATTGTGTGCAGCTACGACACAAAGAAGCAGCTGTTCAAAATAACTTGATCGCAAAGACATAGAAATTTCCACAGGTGAAAGCTAAAAAACCCAAAAAATAAATAATAAAAAATGACAATATTTGAAGTCTTATAATTATTATTATTATTATTATTATTATTATTATTATTATTATTCATGACTGAATTTCCATATCCAAAAATGTAAACATGTACCAAGGATTTATATCTATAATATATCAAAGTATAATTATTGACATTAATAAAACTTAAGACCGGAAAAAAGCTTGTTATGAGAGAAGCTGATGCTCAGCTTTTCCTTCTACTCTATTTCATGCACATATTGTTTCTACTTGCACGTTGGCGTAGCGATTAGGCAATCCATCTTTCATCAGTGGAGACCTGAGTTTGAATCCTCGCCAACGCCCTTATCTCTCTGGAGTTTATATATCCTTCCCATGTTTGTGTGGATTTCCTATGTGTCCCTTATGTAAGTGTACGCTTGGTTTAAGTCCACACAAAGTATCTGTACAATTTTCATAAATTAAGCTGGTATGCTTTTATATTATTACTAGCTTATTGTTTGCTGTTTTTAACAAATATCAGCAACTAACTACACATCAGCCACTTTACATTGCGATTTATTAGAATGGTGGTTGTAATTAAAAATAGGTGGCTTTTAACAAAATGTACACAATGTTTAATGTTTGATATAAATTTAAAATAAATTTTCCCTCCCCAAAAATAAATTTTCAGGTGAAGTGTAGTAAGATGTATGTTGTGCATATTTAGTTGTGAGTGTTTTAAACGAACGATGCTTTTAGAACAATTTATTGTTGTTACTCAGCGCTGCTGCTATAGCTGCTTTGGATTTAAACATGACCCTGAGCTTCCTTAAGTTTAAGCATGGAACTAAGCTAAAACTCACAGCTTTTCTTCGTAACTATCCGACGGATATGGAGGTAACGCCTACTCTTTTTAAGTCAGTACAAATAGCGCCTACTCTTCTTAACTTCTTTCGGATCTCCGCCCATTCCCCTCCCATTCCCAGCCCTTTTTTCTTAAGTGGTCAGAAAACGTCTTAAGTACAGTTACAATGGGTTTTCATCTGAACTTAAAAAAATCTTAGCTTACGCAACAGATTTTCTCTGGGCATGTGCAGAGAAGATTTTCGTATTCGGCAGATCCGATCGCTAATGAATCAGGCCCTTTGTCTTCAGTTACTGGAGAGAATGAATTAAGGGTGGATTGGGGAGTGTAGGTGAAGGTAGGTAGAGTGGGTGGAGAGTGTGGAATTTGGAATGAGAAAATATCTTGTCGAATGGTGTCGATTTTTTTGTTAAAGTAGGTGGCAAAATTATAGGCTGTGAGGGAGGAACATGGGCAGAGAAGTGAGTTGAAGGTGGCAAAAAGGCAACGTGGGTTAGAAGACTGGGTGAATATTAGAGATTTTAAGAATGTTTGGCAATTGAAAGGGCAGTACTGTAAAATGACAGGATTAATTTATAGTGGAGGAAGTCAGGATAGGAACGAATGGCACTCTGCAATGCAGAAACATTTTTGCAGGTAGTGGGTCTGTTTAGTGTGCCATGATTGGGGTTTGGATCGTCTGAGACTGTATGTGGTAGCTGGAGCTGCATTGTCTAGGGTTGAAGCGAGTGTTTTATTGTAAAAAGAGGCGGCCTGATTAGGGTAGGACAATCTAGGAGAAAACAGTTGTTTAAGTGAAGATGAGAAGTGGATTGGGTTAAGGATACTTAGATGTTGATGTGTACATGTGGATTTGGGTGCAGGGGGGAAGGCATGAGATAAGGTGAAGCTGAAGTAAAGGAGGTTGTGGTTGGAGAGTGGGAATGCAATGTTAGTGAAACTAGAGATGGAGCAGTAGTGGGAGAAGACAAGTTTAAGGAGTGGCCATCACAGTGAGTGGGAGATGAGGTCCACTGGGAGAGACCAAAGGAGGAAGTAAGTGAAGGAATATCACGGCAAAAGATGTTAGAATAGACCTCAAACTCTGCTCAGGTGATGACTAGCCTCCAAGAGGTGAGGAGTCTAACAGGAAGAAAGGTATTCATCAGGGATCCCCGCAAGGAAATATGGGCTTGGGAGCTCTCTAACTGCAAGTCGCGGTACTCTAGGAGGCACAGAGCAGGGTACGGCAAACAGGATACAAAAGGAGTTGAGAAGCTGAGCTGGAGCCCTGGAAGGTAAGTACATAGATCAATGGATCTGAGGAACAAGGTAAGATGAGCTGCAGAGTACTCACTGGAGCGCTGAGATACTAGTAGGTAGTAGAGCATTGGTTAGGATCGATGAGGATGCGCAGTGTTCTGCAGAACAGGCCACAATCTGGGTTGAAGAGTAGATGATACAGGCTAGACGGTGAGGCAATGAGCTGTAGAGTAAAGAAGTGCTGAGATCCTGGTGGGCTGTCACGGGCACTAGGAGTCTTTACCCAGGGATCACCAGATGGTAGGCTTACCAGAGCAATGTAGATGGTAATAGGGTACTCTGGTAGCTGGGTGATCACGGAACATGAAATGATGACCGATGAGATGCTCAGGAAAGTCTATGACTAGCAACACTGGTAATAATGAGGTAATGATACACAAGGAACTGTATGGACAAGGACACGTGAAGGTAGTCAGTGGTCTGCGATAGCAAGTTGTACCACTGCTATAGTGAGGAGGAATGTCCAACAGAGACAAGGAGGTGATGAGAGTCAGCGGTCTGCGGGTAGCAAGTTGTACCGCTGTCTGAGTGAAGGAGTGGAATCCAATTGGAGGTATCCAGGTAGTCAGTGGTCTGCGGTAGCAAGTTGTACCACTGCTATGTGAGAGGATAATGGAACAGGTGATACTGGAAACAGGGATCAGTGGTCTGACATCAGCAAGTTGTACCACTGCATATATATGTGAGGAGGTGCACGGGGGAAGACTGCAACACAGGATATACACAGGCACCTTATACACGATCCACAGTAATATGCACAATATAGGTATATATATATGTAAATGACTGATCAGGTCTGCAATCTAGAAAGTCTCTTGAAGTAGTCCAGCACAATGATAACACAGTCAATGATGACAATAGACTCCGCGGATAGCAGACTCCAGAGAGAACCAAACACAGTCCAGCAAGATATGCAATACACAGCACAGTCAATGAGAAGTATGCATACCGTGGTTCAGCAGTAGCAGTCAGATGGGATTGCAGCGGTACCTGAGCGGCTGGAGACCGACTGGATAGGAAGTCCCTGGATAGGAGAAGCAGCGGTCTAGCAGGTGCAGCGCACAGGTGAGTAGACCGACAGGGACACGAATCCACAGGAGTCAGCAACACGTGGAACTGGACTCATAGGAAACCCAGGAGAATGGAGATGATCCAGCAGAGGGTAGTAGAAGAGATACAAATCCAATGCTGACAGGAGGGTAGAGGCCAGTGGAACACGTGAAGGCGTGGAGAGTGGATCAGCAGGAGATGGACGATAGCGCTGATCACAGCGGCAGGACTCAGCGGCACACGGAGGTAACCAGTAGCAACCACAGGAACCAACAGCGATGGGAAACAGGAGTGCAGCGCAGGGCAGGAGCTGTAGATCACGAAGTGTAGCAGATGGTAATGAAAAGCGGCAGTCTCGAGGAAGCTACAGCAAAGATGAGATGAGAGAGTAGTGCACGGAGGCAGCGGATAGTAATCAGCTGGCAGTCACGATGTTGAACACAGGCGAGTTGCAAGCAGGAGACTGTAGTGCACAGAGGCAGCGGATAGCAGTCAGCTGGCAGTCACGATGTTGAACACAGGCGAGTTGCAAGCAGGAGACTGTAGTGCACGGAGGCAGCGGATAGCCGTCAGCTGGCAGTCACGATGTTGAACACAGGCGAGTTGCAAGCAGGAGACTGTAGTGCACGGAGGCAGCGGATAGAAATCAGCAAACAGACTTGATGAGAAGCAGGTGAGTGAGGTAAAAGCTGGAGTGCACGGAGGCAGCGGATAGCAATGAGTAAACAGTCACTTAGATATGAAATAACGATGAAGTGGTGTAGAAGACTGTAGTGCACGGAGGCAGCGGATAGGAATCAGCAAACAGTCATGATGATACAGTTGATGGTAGAAGTGGTATGGAACCACAGTAGTAGAAGTGGTTTGGAAACCACAGGAATCAGCAGCGCTGAATACACGAGTAATACAGGAACACCTTCAGAGACTCATGAGGAATGAGACTCCAAGATCAGGCAACGTGGTAGTGACCACAGGTGCTTAATATAGGGAGGTTGCCTGATCTGCCAATTAAGTTAAAGGGATATACACTGAAGTATAGAAAAGGGCTGCGCATGCGCAGACCCTCAGGATGGTGGACGGCCACGGTTCCTAAATGTCCGAGAAGAGGCACTCACGGTCCGGTGAGTGACAGTACCCCCCCTTTTAAAGGTGGGCACAGAACGCCTGGAACCGGGCTTGTCCGGATTTTTGGAGTAAAACTTCTTCAAAAGGGCAGGAGCATTAAGATCTTCAGCTTTGATCCAAGAGCGCTCCTCAGGACCAAAGCCCTTCCAATGAACGAGGAAGTGGAGGACTCCTCGCGAAATTTTTGCATCTAGTACCTCGGTAATCTCAAAATCCTCCTCCTGATGAACTTGAACTGGCTGCGGAGCTGAGGGAGGAGTTGAAAAACGGTTGATAATAAGAGGTTTGAGCAAAGATACATGGAAGGCATTAGAAATCCGAAGACTCTTAGGAAGAAGGAGTTTCACACATACTGGATTGATAACTTGAATGATCCTATATGGACCAATAAAACGAGGGGCGAATTTCATGGATGGAACCTTCAAACGAATATTTTTTGTGGATAACCAGACACGATCTCCAATTTTTAGTGGTGGAATAGCCCGCCTCTTCTTATCAGCGAAAGATTTATATTTGACAGATGTCTTCTTTAAACAGGTTCTAACCTGAGACCAGATATTTTTAAAGGTCTGACAAACAGTCTCCACCGCAGGAACTTGGGTGGGCGGGAGGGCAGGAAATTCCGGAAAAGACGGATGGTGACCGTAGACCACAAAGAATGGAGTTTTGGATGATGACTCATGGTACATGTTGTTATGGGCGAACTCAGCCCAAGGGAGTAACTCTACCCAGTTGTCTTGATTGGCTGATGAAAATATCCTTATAAAAGTCTCAAGATCTTGATTGACACGTTCGGTTTGTCCATTGGATTGTGGATGGTAAGAAGATGAGAGTGCTAATCGTATGCCCAAGGTTTTACAAAGGGCTCGCCAGAATCTGGACACGAATTGTACTCCTCTATCAGACACAATCTCAGATGGACATCCATGGATACGGAAGATCTCTTTAATGAAATGTTCAGCCAGGATAGACGAGGAAGGCAAACCAGACAGAGGGATGAAATGAGCCATCTTCGAAAATCTGTCCACTACCACCCAAATAGTGTTATGGTTCTTACTAGGTGGTAAGTCAGTAACGAAATCCATACTAATATGGGTCCATGGTTTGGACGGAATGGGTAGTGGTTGCAGCAACCCTGCTGGGGTTCTGCGAGAGGATTTGAATTGCGAACATAATTCACAGGAAGCAATGAACTCTTTGACGTCTCTCCTCATTGAAGGCCACCAGTAACTTCGAGAGAGGATCTCAAAAGTCTTGTGTTCACCGGCGTGTCCAGAAAAACGAGAGGCATGGAACCACGAAAGGATTTTCCTCCTTAGAGTAGAAGGCACGAGGGTCTTCCCAAATGGTAGCGTTTTGGTGGATGAAGCAGCCAGTGAGATACATTTGGGGTCTAGAATGGTATGGTTGGGAACCTCTTCTATATCAGAGGACGTAGCAAAGGCTCTAGATAAGGCATCAGCTTTTTTGTTCTTGGCAGCTGGTTTGAAGGTAATTATTAATTCAAAACGGGAAAAGAAAAGAGACCATCTTGCTTGACGAGGGTTCAAGCATTGGGCAGACTGGAGATATGACAAGTTCTTATGATCCGTGAAGATCGTCACCGGATGGCGAGCTCCCTCCAACAAGTATCTCCATTCCTCTAATGCGGCTTTGATAGCCAGTAATTCCTTGTCTCCGATGGTATAATTCTTCTCTGCGGGTAGGAGACCCCGAGAATAGAAGGCACAAGGGTGGAATTTTTGCTGTTCCGAGCGTTGGGAGAGAATAGCTCCTAAGCCCACATTAGAGGCATCTACTTCTAGGAAAAAAGGGAGTGTCACATCAGGCTGACGAAGGATTGGAGCCGAAGAGAAGGACTCTTTTAATGTTTGAAAGGCTTGAATAGCCTCAGTAGACCATTGCTTAGGATTAGCCCCTTTACGAGTCAGGGCCACAATAGGAGATGCAATGGAAGAAAAATCTTGAATGAAGCGTCTATAGTAATTGGCAAAACCTAAAAAACGCTGGATGGCACGAAGAGTAGTTGGCTGGGGCCAATGTAGTACAGCATTTACTTTGTCAGGATCCATCTTCAGACCAACTCCGGAAACAATATACCCCAAGAATGGAATCTGGGGTAATTCGAATGAACATTTTTCTAATTTACAGAACAATGAATTTTTCCGTAGCCTGGAGAGGACTTCTGCCACATGTTGGTGGTGAGAAGGCAGGTCCTGTGAAAAAATCAATATGTCGTCCAGGTAGACGACGACACATACATATAATAAGTCCCGAAAAATCTCATTAATGAAGCCCTGAAAAACAGCGGGGGCATTACATAGCCCGAAAGGCATTACCAGATATTCGTAATGCCCGTCTCTGGTGTTAAACGCCGTCTTCCATTCGTCACCGGAACGAATTCTGATTAAATTGTAAGCACCACGAAGATCCAACTTAGTAAAAATACGGGCTCCCTTGATGCGGTCAAATAGCTCAGTGATCAACGGAATGGGATACCGGTTCTTGATAGTAATGGCATTGAGTCCACGAAAATCTATACAAGGGCGTAATGATCCATCCTTCTTTTTGACAAAGAAGAACCCAGCTCCAGCGGGCGAGGTGGAAGGTCGAATGAACCCACGCTGGAGGTTCTCCCGTATATATTCAGATGTAGCTTGAGTTTCAGGTAACGAGAGTGGATAGACCCGGCCTCTGGGAGGAGTCTTGCCAGGAAGAAGATCAATCGGACAATCCCAAGAACGATGAGGAGGAAGACGTTCAGACTGAGCTTTATCAAAAACATCGGTAAATGAAGCATATTGAGGAGGGAGTCCCGGTGAAATAGCTGAAATGGAAGCTTGCTGTACCTTGAGAGGAATGACTTGGGAAAGGCAATGATGGTGACATTCAGGCCCCCAAGACGTGACTTGAGGGGTGCGCCAGTCAATCTGGGGAGAGTGACACTGAAGCCATGGAAGGCCTAGAACAATCGGACTTGTCGTAACAGGAAGAATTAAAAACGATATCTCTTCATGATGCAGAGCACCAATCTGAAGGGTTACTGAAGACGTACTCTGGGTGATGAGACCGTTGATGAGACGTGATCCATCGATAGCCGTCACAGTAATGGGAGTTTTTAAGGTAATCATTGGTAGAGACCATTGATTAACTAACGATTTGGAAATAAAATTTCCTGCTGCTCCGGAATCAATCAATGCCTGTGACTCAAAGGTCTTGGTAGCAAAGGAAATAGTCACATCAAAAGCGCAGACTTTAGATTTCATAGACGATGGAGAGGACTCCAGGGACCCTAACTTCACCTCTCCAGAACTAGTTAGGGCCTGGCATTTCCCGATCTCTTAGGGCAGGAGCTGAGGACATGAGTGGAATCAGCACAATAGATACAGAGTCTATTCTTGACTCTTCGTCTCCTCTCCTCAGAAGATAACTTGGAACGTCCAATCTCCATGGGAATCACAGCGGGTGACACTGGACGAAATTGAGGGTTAGAGCGAAAAGGTGCTTTAGCAGAAGTCGTTTTCTCAGCCTCTCTTTCACGAAATCTCATATCAACACGATGGCATAGAGAGATCAAATCTTCAAGTGACGAAGGAAGCTCTTGGGTAGTCAGTGCATCTTTAATTTTATCGGAAAGCCCCTGCCAGAAGGCGGCAACTAGGGCTTCAGTGTTCCACTGAAGTTCAGAGGCTAAGATCCTAAATTGAATGACGTACTGGCCTACAGTATGAGATCCTTGTCGCAGACGGAGGATGCTGGAAGCAGCGGAGGTCACACGACCTGGTTCATCGAACACACTTCGGAATGTAGAAATGAATTTGGCACTATCTTGTAATATTGGATCGTTCCTCTCCCACAGAGGGGAGGCCCAAGCCAGGGCTTGTCCTGAAAACAAAGAGATAAGATAGGCCACTCTGGAACGATGGGTAGAAAAATTTTGAGGTTGGAGCTCAAAATGGACTGAACATTGGTTAAGGAAACCCCTACAAGTTTTGGGGTCTCCATCGTACTTTGACGGAGTAGGCAGGTGAAGCGTGGAAGCTGTAGACACCTGGGATGGCAATGGGGAAACGGAGGAAAGCACAGGAGCTTCAATAGTAGCTGTCACAGTCTGTCCAGATGTTCCTTGGGAGGTTAATGACTGATAACACTGAAGTAACAGCTGTTGGCGGGCATCCTGTTGCTCCACACGGCTAACCAGATGTTGCAGCATCTCTTTGGCGGTAGGTTCCACATCTGGGTCTGTCATGGCCTGATCTTACTGTCACGGGCACTAGGAGTCTTTACCCAGGGATCACCAGATGGTAGGCTTACCAGAGCAATGTAGATGGTAATAGGGTACTCTGGTAGCTGGGTGATCACGGAACATGAAATGATGACCGATGAGATGCTCAGGAAAGTCTATGACTAGCAACACTGGTAATAATGAGGTAATGATACACAAGGAACTGTATGGACAAGGACACGTGAAGGTAGTCAGTGGTCTGCGATAGCAAGTTGTACCACTGCTATAGTGAGGAGGAATGTCCAACAGAGACAAGGAGGTGATGAGAGTCAGCGGTCTGCGGGTAGCAAGTTGTACCGCTGTCTGAGTGAAGGAGTGGAATCCAATTGGAGGTATCCAGGTAGTCAGTGGTCTGCGGTAGCAAGTTGTACCACTGCTATGTGAGAGGATAATGGAACAGGTGATACTGGAAACAGGGATCAGTGGTCTGACATCAGCAAGTTGTACCACTGCATATATATGTGAGGAGGTGCACGGGGGAAGACTGCAACACAGGATATACACAGGCACCTTATACACGATCCACAGTAATATGCACAATATAGGTATATATATATGTAAATGACTGATCAGGTCTGCAATCTAGAAAGTCTCTTGAAGTAGTCCAGCACAATGATAACACAGTCAATGATGACAATAGACTCCGCGGATAGCAGACTCCAGAGAGAACCAAACACAGTCCAGCAAGATATGCAATACACAGCACAGTCAATGAGAAGTATGCATACCGTGGTTCAGCAGTAGCAGTCAGATGGGATTGCAGCGGTACCTGAGCGGCTGGAGACCGACTGGATAGGAAGTCCCTGGATAGGAGAAGCAGCGGTCTAGCAGGTGCAGCGCACAGGTGAGTAGACCGACAGGGACACGAATCCACAGGAGTCAGCAACACGTGGAACTGGACTCATAGGAAACCCAGGAGAATGGAGATGATCCAGCAGAGGGTAGTAGAAGAGATACAAATCCAATGCTGACAGGAGGGTAGAGGCCAGTGGAACACGTGAAGGCGTGGAGAGTGGATCAGCAGGAGATGGACGATAGCGCTGATCACAGCGGCAGGACTCAGCGGCACACGGAGGTAACCAGTAGCAACCACAGGAACCAACAGCGATGGGAAACAGGAGTGCAGCGCAGGGCAGGAGCTGTAGATCACGAAGTGTAGCAGATGGTAATGAAAAGCGGCAGTCTCGAGGAAGCTACAGCAAAGATGAGATGAGAGAGTAGTGCACGGAGGCAGCGGATAGTAATCAGCTGGCAGTCACGATGTTGAACACAGGCGAGTTGCAAGCAGGAGACTGTAGTGCACAGAGGCAGCGGATAGTAGTCAGCTGGCAGTCACGATGTTGAACACAGGCGAGTTGCAAGCAGGAGACTGTAGTGCACAGAGGCAGCGGATAGTAGTCAGCTGGCAGTCACGATGTTGAACACAGGCGAGTTGCAAGCAGGAGACTGTAGTGCACAGAGGCAGCGGATAGCAGTCAGCTGGCAGTCACGATGTTGAACACAGGCGAGTTGCAAGCAGGAGACTGTAGTGCACGGAGGCAGCGGATAGCCGTCAGCTGGCAGTCACGATGTTGAACACAGGCGAGTTGCAAGCAGGAGACTGTAGTGCACGGAGGCAGCGGATAGAAATCAGCAAACAGACTTGATGAGAAGCAGGTGAGTGAGGTAAAAGCTGGAGTGCACGGAGGCAGCGGATAGCAATGAGTAAACAGTCACTTAGATATGAAATAACGATGAAGTGGTGTAGAAGACTGTAGTGCACGGAGGCAGCGGATAGGAATCAGCAAACAGTCATGATGATACAGTTAATGGTAGAAGTGGTATGGAACCACAGTAGTAGAAGTGGTTTGGAAACCACAGGAATCAGCAGCGCTGAATACACGAGTAATACAGGAACACCTTCAGAGACTCATGAGGAATGAGACTCCAAGATCAGGCAACGTGGTAGTGACCACAGGTGCTTAATATAGGGAGGTTGCCTGATCTGCCAATTAAGTTAAAGGGATATACACTGAAGTATAGAAAAGGGCTGCGCATGCGCAGACCCTCAGGATGGTGGACGGCCACGGTTCCTAAATGTCCGAGAAGAGGCACTCACGGTCCGGTGAGTGACATGGGCAATATAGCCTGGAGATAAGATCGATGATGATACGCAATGCTCTGCGGATAAGCCAAAGGCCTTGATCGTGGAACAGGTAACACGAGTACAATGGAGAGATGATAGCTTCATGGAACTGAAACGCTGAGGTCCTGATGGGCGGTAACTGCTGGCCAAATAGCGTCAGAGAAAAGAGGAACGTCGTGTCTGCCAAAAGGTATCGGTAGTCAAGGGAAACCACAATATAAGGAAGGAAGGATAAGGAAGTTTAGTGGTAGAAGACAAAGTGGGATTCTCAATGGGAATGTTGAAATTGCCTATTATGAGAGTAGGCAGGTCAAAGGATAGAAAATAAATGAGCCAGGCCGCAAAGTTGTCAAGAAATTGGGAAACTGGACCCAAGGGGCAATAAATGACAGCAACATGAAGGTAGAGAGGATAAAATGATGGCTAGTGTGGATTTCAAAGGAAGAGGATGAGAGTGAAGGTACAGAGGGTATGAATTGGAAGGTGCAACTTGGAGAAAGTAGAATATCTATTCCACCAACTTGACTGTTTCCAGGTCTGGGGGGTACGGCTGAGGGAGAGTTCCCCATAGGAGAGAGCTGCTGGGGATGTAGTGTCAGAATAGGTGAGCCAAGTTTATGTAATGGCAAGGAGGTTAAGGGATTTAGAAAGTAATAGATCATGAATGGATGCAAGTATATTACAAACAGATCTGGAGATTTTTTATAACAGAAGTGTTAGAAGGTAAAACATTGTTCTGTAACCAAGTGGAAGTTTAGAAGTGGCAGTTTGGGATATATAAATGAATGGAATTTGGTAGTTTTACAATGAATGCAGTGGGAGATGTGAAGGTTTGGTGTACCACTGTAATCCAGCCCACTTCAACTACTGGTGGTAACATATTTTGATGTTAATAGGGAAGTTTATATATTAATCCAAATCTGTGTTCACTGAATATGACAGATTCTAAGGAGCAAATTATTGTTTTTACTTGTTTTGAGTAAACAGCATTGTCCATATATTCATAAATAAAATTAACTTCCCCCTTCTTTCCCTTATTAGATTTAGTTACACTTTAAATTCCTCTGAACCTAATTTTTATGGACTATCCCAGTTTTGGATAATGTATTTGGTGTTTAGTCCTATATATCTGCCTAAAGTGAGCCACATAGGAGACATTTTTCATTTCTTTTATCCAACACTGACGGAGAAGAGCTCCAGATATATTTAGTAAAGTTATGCACCAAATGGATTGGGATTTGACTGAACATTAAATGTTTTCAACAAGATTATTGTAGGGTTGTCAGCACTTGAAAATCTTTTAACTGACAATTTCTCACAATTTTATAAACATTTACTGATTGTTAACATTTCATACTGACACGTTTAACATGCTTTTATCAAAACTTGTCCAGAAGTGAAAGAAGAAGCAATTGCTACAACAAAATGGTGCTTGGGTATTTTAAATAAAGGAAATACAACGCTACATATTCAATAGAATCTACCTGCAATTCAAGTTCAAAGTTTATTGTAGTGATAGGTAGGGTCTGATTTTCACCAGCCTCTACGCTTTTATTGTTGACAGGTGTAAATTTTATTTATTTATTTATTTTTGTATTTCACGGACATTTGACATCCCCTATTTCGTTCTAGGTTCGAGTTCTATAAACTAATTAGACTTCGCTACTTGAAAGCAGATTTCCCAGCACTTTTATTGCATGCACAATTATTGGTTCCAGGATAAGTTACAGTTAATATTTTTTCATTTACACTTTTCTCTTTAATACTAATATGGAAATTAGAATTATTGGTAAACTTGGTAAACTAATTTGACATTCTCCCAAATCCTAAAACCCATATTTTATGCCCAATGAATTACAAAACATGCAATGCATGTAATTATATTTGTCAGTCTGGGGAGCAGTTTTTATGTTCATCTGTCTATGGTCACTTGTTGTGCGATTGAGTTAGAGAAATATGAGATCAACAGCCCAATGGATCTGCTGATCAGTTGCCACGGTGACAAGGACTCCGATCTCCTTCTCTGTCCCCCACCAGTTATCTGGTGCTGAGTTCATATTCTGACTGTAGAAATACTCAATAAGCAAAAGGTTCTGTTTATGCCCTGGGCAGTCGATAACTCACTTTACATAACATGCTGTATAAAGATAAAGATCACGGTACGTTGGCACTCTGTGTTCTCACACACACAGGTATATGCGATGAGCCGCAGGGAAAAAACTGCTGTGTTGTGAAACATCAGATGGCAAAATACAAACCAGACTCACAGGAGCTGGAAGGAAAACCTGAGGTGTACCTTATACATCCCGCAATGTTCCCAATTAGGAATGCCTGTAGATTTATCTGGCTATATAGTGTCCCTTAGACTCCCATATAATTGCAATCATACCGGAGCCTCCAGCAGCGTGTACTCACACACATCACATATCACACTCTGATATTGTTGCACTGATCACACAGGCTTTCATAGTAAGCTGCAATATATGACCCCTGCATTACATCATTAAATTAATCATTACACATCAAGAAGGACCTTTACATTGAAGATGTTTTCTAGTGTAATTTTGTCCCTATGAATATCTCATTGTTAAAAGCTGGCAAAGACATATGTCTAAGATCATAGACTCTCATGGTCTTGGAATACAGTGAAATATGGGGCTTCTACTGAGGAATCTAAAGCCCAAACTCCCACCGCCCCCCTCCTCCCTCCACCCTGAAGCAGGATTTGAGAGATGCAGTTCTGTGCCAAAAGAGGCCTTATTATACCCAGATCTGAATTGAAAAGCAATCTCCAGACTAGTGCCACAGCGGGGAATAGGAACTAAATCTATGGCAATACTGAGTATCCTCCTGTAGAATGTGAAAAACAAGTACAATACAACACATACTACAAACTCACTTTATATTCCTATTCAAATATTTTTAGCAATGGAATACTTATTTTGTAAAAATTTATGAAAAATTTAAGATATAAAAAGGAACCATCAAATTATAAGTGGAACCCAAAGCTGAGGAAGAAAGTTATGAAGTTTGGGAGTGCGGCCAGAGAGGAGGTGGACAAAGCCATTGCTGGGACCACTGATTTATCAAAGGTAGAAGTAGAGCTGAATGCACTACGTCTGCCACTGAGAGACAGAGACTTTGGGAGAGGGAGTACTGTAGAAATAAGTGCTGTAGGGGAAAGCAAAGAGAGAAGGGACCACACCATCATAGTGAGACTAAAGGCAATAGGAAGTGCTACAGTTCCCTTTGGGAGAGCTGCTTGTCTTTCAGAAAATGCTGCATGTTTGACAGAGAGAGCTGTCAACCATACAGAGAAAGCTGCCAGTCTTGCCGAAAGAGTTGTCAATCTAATAGGCAGAGCTGCCATATTAATTAAGAGGGCTGGCAGAGTCACAGATGGAACTGCCATTTCCAGAGGGGAGACTGTCAATGTCAGAAAATAAGCTGTCAGAGGTCTAGTAAAAGCTGTAGGGGTCCAGATGGAGTCTAGGTCAGGTCCAAAGGGAGTCCAGAATTTTGTTTGCAAAATATCATGTTCCATTCCCTTTGTTCCAAGTAAGAGAGTCATTGGAGACCTATCCAGGCCTTTGTTTAATGTTTAAAGGGCCCTCCAGGTTTCCAGAACTGGTCAGTGTCCATGACAAATGTGAATAACCTGCTACATACTGCACATCACCATAAGCGGGTTATCCAATAGTACTGTAGCCCCCTGAGCTAGACGTCTGGTCTTGGAATGCCCTGAACTGACAAGACTACTCTTTCCCTCACACATCTGTTTATTCTTGTTCAAGGGGTTACTACCCTCATCAGTGTCTTCTTAACAAATAAACCAAAAAATGTGCAGGCAGTAGAAATGTATAAATAATATAAACCTGAAGTAACTGCAGCTGGAAGTGGGAATTGGCAAACCCACACTGATGTACACGAGCCTGGACTGAATACGGGTGCGCACCCATAGGTCACGTGACCGCTTCACCATCGGGACTGACTGCTCGTGATTTAGCGGAGGATCCGTGAGTTCATCACCTATTTAATCTATGCAGAGTCCATTGAGCGGAGAGTCCGGTTATTAAGAGCACTAATTCAGTGCACTGCCACAGGTATTGTCATCACATATTCCACGGTTCCCTATCTCTTTGGGAAACATCTCCCTTATTACTTCAATTGGACTGGCGTTTACAGGACTAGATCTGGTTTAATTATACATATACAATTATTGTATCCATTGGACTTTGAGACATTCTTAGTTCCAGTTGCATGGCATTTGCATGAAATTAGGCTATTAACATCTGACTATTTGCCACTTGGTTTTTCCAAATTCAGTGGGTCAATTGGTTGTCAATTTATGTCAATCTTGACTCCGCTGTTTTATTGTATTCAGTTTTTTATATATATATATATATATATATATATGTAATAAATTATTTATGCTTCATTTCTATATGCCGGTTAGTTTTTGATTTTCATACATTGTTTTATTATTTTGTCCTGATTGTATATTTTCGCTGGTTTCTTTATTCCATCTTCTTAACAAATGCTAAATTTGCTGGGTCAACAACCGACATCATTGTCTTCAATTATTATTAGACTGCAACCCCTATCACAATTATCTTCTTCAAAGTGAGCGTTACAGTAATCATTACCTTCCTTACAAAGAGAATCAGTGTTATTCTTTATTATTCTTATCATCTTAGTTGTTGTACTTATTTCAAAACCATCATCATCAGCATTTATTTATATGGCATCTGCAAATTTCGTTGTGCTATACAATTGGGAAAGTATTTCCAACTCTATATGTTGCTACCTCATCATGCAGAGAGTGAGTTTCCATTCAGATTTGTAATATTCTATTTCTAAATTTCCATTTCATCCCTGTCTCCTGAATGAGACACTAGTGAGATCAGGGTATGTGCCTGTAGGTTTAAAGGTGAGTGCTGCTCACCTTTATGCGATCTGATGTGAGCTTTTAATGTACTTACGCAGGTATGTGTACTGCAGTCTGTTCTGTGTGACTACGTATGACTATTAATATGTAGGCACTGTATTTACACCCAGATTCAAATTGAAACGTATCTTGAGATACGCTTTAAATTGAATATGGCCGTAACCAAGTTTTGTGTTCTTTTAAAAAAAAGCAATTTCCGTACAAGTTGTGTTTGGACATGAATCAGGCCCAGAATCTTTACCCTTAACTTTTGTCAGGTTTCGGGCCTTTAAGTTACAGACCTCTGATAAAACCGCCCATAGAAGGGGCAGAGAAACGCGTCAGTTGACTCTGGCGTGCATGGACGCAACTTCTTTTCTTTTTCAAGTATAAACATTTTTTTCCGATACTTAGACACCAAAGCGATATTGGAGTACTAAGTCTCCTTTGCACTACACGGCAACAGCTGCAATAAACCCAAAAGACTCCCCCACAGATTCCAAGGAGTGATCACCAGTCCCTGTAAGGTACCGCAGATGTTTGATTGTTAAAGAGGAGACGTTTGGCATACACAGTGTGCTCGGGCACTATTCATACAGTTTATTACCGCTGGACTCAACCCTCTCAGAGGACGTAATTGTATGGGTTGGCTTACATTAACTTTGTTCCTAGGGACCATTTACTGGATACACTCCTTTATTGTATAGCATCATTGGACGCTGGGTTCTTATAGTTGTATATATTAGTGCTTTTTGTTTATCTTAACAACTCAACTGTTTTTAGGTACTTAATTGGCACGCTGAGCGTTCATGAATATTTTATATACTTAGATTGTAATAAAAATGTTGTTAAAAGATTTACCAGCGCTGCCACTTGTTCTCTTTTTTTTGTCTACCTTAAGTTACATGGCCATTTAATAAACATGCCACATGGCTTTTCCTCCTCTCCTGATTTGTGAGAGTCAGCACTAGTCATTTATAGGTAGTCGGGCAGGTGTATCCCGAGTCAACTCCTGGTAAACCTTGCCAAAATCGTCAACCCCAAAGTGGGAACATGACTCGGGTGGAGGCACTGCAATTGATAAGAGGTGAGAATACTCTAACATTAGAGTTACCTCCCTTCCCCCCTCCAAGTACTCTGAGGTACCAGGCTGCGCAGGGGCTGCAAAATAAGTGGAAAAGTCACACTCACCGTCAATGGCATAATCATCATCATCATCATTTATTTATTTGTAGCCACAGATTCT
Source organism: Mixophyes fleayi (assembly GCF_038048845.1). Taxonomy (NCBI): domain Eukaryota; kingdom Metazoa; phylum Chordata; class Amphibia; order Anura; family Limnodynastidae; genus Mixophyes; species Mixophyes fleayi. The sequence continues at coordinate 64,121,206 of NC_134405.1, forward strand.
GCTTGAACTGCACCTAAACTGATCTGCTGGCTTCAGAGGCTGCCAAGGCCGCAGGTAGCATCATGGTGCAGGATGCAGTCCCCTGGTCGATGATAGGCTCAAAATGGGCCGAATGCTCGCCAGGGATCATTCCTTGTCAAATAGGCTGCCATTGGTACAGGGGGACCCTGATGTCTGTGGATCTGCGGGCTCCATGGAGCTGGCATAGCCCACATCCAGTCAAGGTGCCATCTTGCAAATCAGAAACACAGCACTACAACAAGTCTACCTGGTGCTAGTTTTTCCCTCTAGGGCCTAGGTTACATTTTCACAGATCTGGGCCTACTGACAAGGCTCTTGATATTAGTGTTTACTTGACCATGTGAGCTGTCATCCAGCAATTTCTTTCCCATACAGATTCCTGTTCTTTGGAGAGGAATGTAAAAGAAAATGTTCATTGGAAAAAGAAGAGCAATTAAACCTACTATTGGACATTAAAATATATCAAAGCCTATCTATCACTAAATTCACCACCTGTTCTCTATGCACTGGAGAAATAATATAATTACCCTTTATCTAGCAAGGTCCGGCAAATAATGCACCTCAGGAAGCCTGACATCTAAGCCTATATTAGACCCTCTAAACACATGACCTAACTTGTCCTGATAAGGCCCACCTCCATATTGGGTGATGTTCATCAGTAACTCTGATTGGCCAGTGCAAAACACAGAGTGAAAGTATCTGTGTGAGACCTGTGTAATAAAAATAATAATTTCAACAAAGAACATTACAAGCCTGTCCCCTGATCTGCACTACCCTAGATATGTGTTTAGTGAGAATACATGGTAATTATAGAGCTGCTGGACAGGAGAAAATATATATAAATGCCTTACTTGTTCTGCCACTTCTATGTTCTGGGGGGACGATGGTTATCCTGTCAGACCTACCTGTCTGGTTCCATCAGCAATTTCTGTGTGCTCAGCTACTAAGGTCAAAATTAAAGTAATCATAAGAGGCTCTACAGGTTTAGTTCACACATTAAGGCTCCATAAATCTCCTGCATAGCATGATTTGAATAATTATGCAAACTCTGTGTTAATAGTCACTGCTTAAATATTTAGACATGCTCTTTGTTAGTTGTTTTTCCCTCTTGAAATGCTGGATCCTGTCCTTGATGAATCAATAGTGACATTTGCTTGGAGCTAGTAATAGCTTACTGTCTCTTACTAGCTGTGTACATATATTATCAGCAGGAAGAATTGCCCAGGAATTGAAGGATTATATTTGCCCCTTGCACCATCCTTTGCATGATTCGCTTCCAGTTTACCTCTTGCCAGAGGTCAGTGAGATTACAGATCACAATCTTGGAGGCTCCATCTATTGCAGAACAACAGCTCCAGTGGTGCTCAGGAAGCAATGAACTTCCGGTACTCTTTGCCAGGTCAGGGCCATATTTTGATACAACGCTGCCCTCGAAATTGTGAGTGAAGCCCTTCACAGGCTTGTTCCACACTCCCTGCTCCTATATTTCAAGAAATATGTTATGTTAATTGTAAATACAATTAACATAAAGGGGCTCATATTGGACAACTGTCTGTTTTGTTTACATGATATAGGCATTCAGGAGCTGTACCTCTTGCGGGTGCTAGAGGGCTAGTGCACTGAGATGACATAATGATGATGATCAGTAGCACTAGCTAGCCCCTTCTGATTGGCTGATTGTGGATGGACCTCTGTAGCTGATGGCACTTAAATCATTAGTATGGCTGCTGTATTATATGAAATCTATTCATGTTACATTATATTTTCATTTGGACTGCAACAGAAAAGAAGATTCCAGTTTGATTTTCAAGGGGAGAAATAACAGATGTTTGAACTTAACTGATTTTATTTTGTGTTTGTGTTTGCAATGCATCGTACTTCTCTACTTCTGAAAAATCATTTCAGGGAGATTGTGTAAATAACACTTAGGCGCGGTGCACAGGGCGGCTTGTTGACAAGGCGTCACGTCCTCCTATGTCTAAGGGGCGTATCTAACGCCACACATGGGCGTATCTATGGTCATCCAATGTGATGTTCAGCACTGCCAGGGGGAATCCGTGGTGTTGTGCGCAGCATGCCTCCAGAAGGGGGTTTCATATGGATGGCACACTGCTAGAGGCTATATATATCTCTACCTACACACCTTGCCACCCCCTCCACTCTACCAATGACCGCCGCCTCACTACTTCACTGATTACCTTCTCTCACTCCTTGCCCGGGCCGCTCACCTGCTGTGGAACGATCTCCCATACCTACCTCTATTCTCAAAGGCTTCAAGGGTGCCCTTGTGACTCATTTCTTTATTCAACTCTATCAGCTTTCCTTCTAACTCCCTTGTTCCAGCTTTCACCCCCACTCCCCCAATTGCTACCACGCTATTTGTGTCTCCCCCTTTCCTTTAAGATGTAAGCTACCACAAGCAGGACCCTCCTGGTGTTCTCCTTCTATTATTCCATCACCCTCTGTACCTCTTGGTCTGCTTCCCTAGTCCTGTTTTCTTAAGCTCAGGCCTAATTGGTCACTACCATCACTTTCACTCACTGTCCCATAAAATTTGATCTGTATTAACGGCTTATCTGTATATTTGTTTATTCATAATGTTTGATCTTTGTATTTTGTTCTTCATGTAATGGATCACACCCTTCTGTATATGTCATGTACTGAGCGGCGGACTTTTTGTGGTGCCTTATAGATAAAATATAACAATAATAATAATAATAATAATAATAATAATAATATAAAGCAGCAAGGCTGAAGAGAAAACTATTTTAGTTTACTGTAAAAGTTATGGCAATGCCCGTGATAACCACAAGCTGCCTAAGTTAAATTTAACAATGTTTAACAAAGTATAACATCTGCTATAATTATACACTAATGCTTCAGGGAAAGACAAAAATTATTAGTTTTGAATTTGGTGTTTAATGCCAGAAAAGACACTGTTTTGACCTTGGACCAACACTGTTATTTATTTAGGCAAAAAGGATTTAATAATATGGAGCAAAGAACAATTACGTAGTGTATCTCATAGTAACCACTCTAATATCACCTTGTAAATCCCAGGTTCACAGACAAATAAAACCTTATGGTTGTTTGTTATTGTTACAGCACAATTGTATTAAATGAGCCTCATTGTATTCATAGAGTTTTAAACACTTTCATTTTAAATACTTTTTATGCCTCCAAGGTTTCGTCTGTTTCTGTGAATACTTCCAAAAACATGCTGGTAGGTTAATTGGCTGCTAACAAATTCATCCTAGTCTGTCTGTCTGTCTGTCTCTGTCTGTCTCTCTCTCTGTCTGTGTGTGTGTTAGGAAATTTAGACTGTAAGCCCCAATGGGGCAGGGACTGATGTGAGTGAATTCTCTGTACAGCGCTGCGGAATTAGTGGCGCTATATAAATAAGTGTTAATAATAATAATAATAATAATAGTAATAACTACTTTAAAGTTGTATAATTTTACTGAAAAGAATCCTCTGTGAAACTTAATTCAGCAGAGAAGTTCTGGTCCTGGGTGATGCTCTATAATAGCTGGATTCTGGTGCTGCTCTGTCGCATCATCCCGTCATGTGACCTGGCTGCGTCATCACGCGTATGCACAGCCTCACAAATCTGGGAGCTTAGTCTACCCTGCTGGGAGGCTGAGAGGTCTTCCAACATTAGGGGAGTCTCCCTGGTTGTTCTGGGAGAGTAGGCATTGTATTTAATTACATTTTATATGGAAAATACAACATTCACATTTATTAATAACAGTGTCAACACACTATTCCCTGTTGTATAAATGACAATTCATTCCATTATTATATTGTGTACAAATGGGGTAATACGAAAGTCGGATTTATTACTAACAGTTCTACTCTTTCTCTGTGGTATGTTGTGGCATAAGTATACACAATTGTTACTCCTGATGTACAACTGGTGCAGATGTTAGTGAAATACAGATGGAAACATCTTGAGATGCACCTGACTGAACATATACATGTAAGTGCGTTTGTTTGTGAGTGCTTCTATTCCCGCATGCAATCAGAACACAAATGTGTCCAACTTTATATGTGCCCCAAAGTCATTTCTATTCTTTCTCATGATGCTGCCCTAGGCATTTGTCCATAGCCATGGACCTGTATGGTGAATACAGCCCTGTGATGGGCATAGAGAATGCTCTCTTACAACTGAGGTTTGGACAAAATAGATGTCCAGGGTCAAACCCAGACACAAAAGGGTCGTTTACTAAGGCTGGGTACACACTAAGGTATTTTGAGATGATTATCGGGACAATCAAGTGATAAACGCCCGTTTGGCCCGATATCACATTAGTGTGTACGCTCCAACGATGAACGATTATCGTTATAAAGCACATTGTATCGTTTGATTTAATTTTTAAACTGGACCAAAAATGTCATTCCACAATGTTGTTCCAATTCTGCAGTGTGTATGCATTCAGGACTGGCAGTGCCCTTATCTCTCTATGGAGTGTGCAGAGTCACCATCTTTTCAGCCGACGCTTATGACAGATGAAGAAAATTGATGTCACACATCACATTAGGAGAAATTTTGTGTAGTGTGTACCCAGCCTAACATGAAAAATTGCAGTGCTATTGTCTGTAATATCATGCTCCTACTTCGCACCAATACAATTGTTTGGTAAGTGCTAGGAATTGGAGGGTGGAAAAGACTGTACCTTCTAAATGCAGACCACGGCTAGTTTTCACTTTCGGGATTATTTTCAGCATCTGGTGGGGGTTAATAAGGAACATCTAGGTACTGCTCTCTCTTACCTTTTAGTTAGGCCTACAGCTTTTTCCTCCTCGCAAAATGACTTGAATTCTGCGGCAAAAGTTCTTCCTTATATTTTTAATGGGATGCAGGGCTGCCACCAGAAATTGCGGGGCCTAGTACAAATGTAACAGACAGAGCTTCCCTCCTTCCTTCTCTCACCCCACCCTCATTTTTAAATTATTCTTTACCCAACATTTGCCTCTCCCCCATTCTCTACAGTCACCCCTCATCCCCAGTTCCACCTAAACCCTGCAGTAGATTACCTACCTCTCTGCATCTTCTTGCTGTCTCCTTTTGGCTTCCGTCTATTGACAGCGCTGTGATGTCATTAATTACATGTGATGCTGCAGGAAGCCTCTCTGCCTTATCGCGGCTCTTAGTCTGGGAGTCGGGCACCTGGGTGGCTGGGACTGGAGCAAATGGCAGTAGCTGTGGGCCCCCGACATCTTGGGAGTAGACGGGCCTGCTGCCGCATTCTTAATTAGGCGCAGAGGTCTTTCCCCACACCACATCTCAGGAGCAGCTGCTGCCTAGAAATGCCGCCGGCTACTTCCCTTAATTCCCTGTGGAGGCCCCCTCCCCTAACAAATTTGTCTGGGCCCAGGGCTAGTGGGGCCCCACTCTGCTGTTGGGCCCCATACTGCTGTACTCCCTATATCCCCATCAGGCAGCCCTGATGGGATGTATTTTACACTTCCAGTTGCATATTTGCAGATGCACTTCCATTAATAAAATGTTAAAGCACAGAACATAGACACATGTAACAAATACAGTGCCAAAATCACCTCACTCAATTTAAGAAATAAAAGAGGGAAAACCAAGCAGTAATTTAGGAGAAAAACAAAAAACATTTACATTAATGAACAGGTTTTCCTAAATTCACCGTACGTTGGTTTTCCTTTTTTTATATTTACTACACATTTTCTGTTGTATCTCTTCAATCTCAAAAAATAGGAGCAAATTAATTTTATGGGAATGTTTCCAAAAACCAAAAAGATGGAATAAACCTTAAAATGCCCTAGACAGACAACTAGGTGCACTGCCCAGATAAAGAAGCAGCGTGGTCCCACTTTTTTGCAGTCTGTAAGTGACCGTTGAAGCCTGTCTTGTACGCACTAACTAAGGAACATCTACCTTTGTGCAGGGGTGCATCCATTTTTATGTCTGCTGTCTGCGTAGTTCTATCCACTGATTGCTGTCATGGTATTTCTATGCCAACTTCTGTGCCATATTCACTGCCAAAGAGGCCATCTTGGTCACATTACTTGTATCAACTGAACAAAAAACCATAATGGACCTCTTTTAGAGGAGGCCACAATATTGCAGCCAGAATGTAAGCAGAAAGCTACAGTTGCAGAAGAGGTCGGACCTAGACTTTTCTTTAGGGTGGGTGAATTAGCATAGCCATGCCCCTTCACTCTGATTGGCCTCGCCCCTCCTTCCCTTGGATCGGGCCTCTCAGCCGCAGTTCAAAGGTAGGAAGATTGCTAATGGGGAGGGGGCAATTTCCCTGATCGCCCCCTCTCGATCCGCCAATGTATTTTGAGTTCATGTACAGTAAACTAAGATACTCCTTTGGCCTATTTGCATTACTGAATTTACATTACCAATTGGACTACTGCAGGAAACAAGATTCCCATTTAATTTTTAATGTGTAGACAACAGATATCTGTATTTAAATTGTGTTTGTATTTAATTACATTTTATATTGAAAATACCAGTTTCGCTTTCAGTAAATAACCGTTAGACATTATTTTCTCTTGTGATAATATGACACTACATTACATTATTATATTGTGCACATAAAGGATAATGCGACTTTATCAGTTTACTACTAGCACTGTTAAGCCACATCTCTGTACTGTCATGGAGCATAAGTATGCACACTTGTGCAAGTAACATAGATTAGCGGCCTTAAAACTGGACGCATCTTAAGATGACTTAATGTATGCATATAAATATGAAGGGGGTACCTGGATTCCAGACTGCAGGAGGGTTCAAGTGACATGTGCTTTAAAGTATTATTGAAAATGGCAGGATTTGCAATATTGAACAATACATTAGTATGAGTAGGGGTGACTAGCATGTGATGCTTCTGTTCTACATGTGACCTAGTGGGACTAAGTCTATACGTGTCCTTGTGATGTGTACACAAACACCAGCGTTCAAAGTTAACTCCAACTGTCACTGTTAGCGACAATTTTTGGAATTCTTCCAAATTGACTGTTGATACATATTATGTTGCAATTGTTGCATTAAGCACCAATGGTAAATCTACAAGATGACCTTAACTGTTATTGTTATGTCATATCAGCAACAACACAATTGTTGCCATCAATTTATGAATGTTTCTTTTTTTTCATGATGATGATATTTATATCATTGTTAGATTTAAAGCTGCACTATCACCTAGTACAGAGGTGGCCAAAGAGTCGATTGCGATCTACCAGTCTATCGCTAGATCGCGGCCACTTGTTTGGTAGTTCGATGGATAAGTTGATACTACTTAATTATATGTAATTGGAAATGGACGGCAACTTTTTGGGATAACTACCTCCCAACAATTAGGTAGGCGGCCTGGAGACATTGGACGCGACCATGTCATGATGGGGTGCGGCCATGTCACAATGGGGTGCGGCCATGTCACGATGGGGTGCGGCCATGTCACAATGGGGTGCGACCATGTCATGATGGGGTGCGGCCATGTCACAATGGGGTGCGGCCATGTCACGATGGGGTGCGGCCATGTCACAATGGGGTGCGGCCATGTCACAATGGGGTGCGACCATGTCATGATGGGGTGCGGCCATGTCACAATGGGGTGCGGCCATGTCACAATGGGGTGCCGCCATGTCACGATGGGGTGCGGCCATGTCACAATGGGGTGCGGCCATGTCACGATGGGGTGCGGCCATGTCACAATGGGGTGCGGCCATGTCATGATGGGGCGTAGTCAAGTCACGCACCAGGGGCATGCCTAGCACTTTTGAAGCGCCTGGCTGACCCAGTATCTGCCATACAGAACAGCATTGAACAGATATTACTTACCAACTTCTCCAACAAAGGTGTCCCAATCTGGGTGGCGGGACAGAGCACTGCCCTTCCTAAATTGGGTAGGTTGGAAGGTATTAGGATATGTTGAAAAAAAGGGTGTTTTTTCTGCTTATATTTCCTATTTGTAAATTTTAAAATATTTTCTGTCTTTACAGTAGATCACCAGGGTGGGACTGGGCCTCTGGGGGGCCGGGATAGCCCCCACCCTGATCGCTCCCCTCTTCGTTGGTGGGGGGAGCGGGTAACTTTAAAAAAAAAAATACTCACATGATCGCGGCGCTCCCTGACTCCTCTCTGCTCCGTTCGCACTGAATGTCAGGCGTGACGTCATCACGCCCGACGTTCAGTGAGGAGCGGTGCAGAAAGGAGTCGGCAAGAAGAGAGAAGACAGAAGAAGAGAAGAAAGAAGCCGATAGAAAAGGTAAGTGCAAGAACGGGGAGTAAAGGCAGCATGGCAGCGAGTGAAGGGGCAAAGGCAGCATGGCAGTGAGTGAAGAGGCAAAGGCAGCATGGCAGAGAGTGAGAAGGGGCAAAGGCAGCATGGCAGAGAGTGAGAAGGGGCAAAGGCAGCACGGCAAAGAGTGAGAAGGGGCAAAGGCAGCATGGCAGAGAGTGAAAAAAGGCAAAGGCAGCATGACAGAGTGTGAAGAGGGGCCAAACCAGCATTTCAGAGTGTGAAGGGGGGCCAAAGCAGCATGGCACAGGGTGATGAAGGGGTGCCTGGAAAAAGGGGGGGGGGAAAAGCAGCATGGCTCAATGTGATAAAGGGGGGCCAGGAGAAGGGGGAGCAAAAGCAGCATAGAGGGCGCAGTGTGATCATAAGGAGGCACAGCATGGTGATGAAGGGGCACAGTAATGTGTGTGTGTGATAGCACAGCGGGCTTGTGGCAATGTAATGTGTGTGTGGTAGGTGGTGGCTAACTAATGGGTGCTATTTTGTTTTTGGAGTGATAGTGGGGCAATTTAATTTTATAGTGGGGACTATTAATTTAAGATGGGGTAGTTTGGGCGCTATTAATTGAATGCGGAGTTTGAGGAGCATGAGGTCTATTTATTAAATATATGAATATGAATTATTTAATGGCAGTGATGGTTGCGGGAAATAGGTATATTTATTATACGTAAATGCTAATAATTTTTTGCTAGGGCTGTCTGGAGGGAGGGAAATAGGTTTATTTATTAAATGGAAATACTATTACTTTAATGTTGGGGCTGGAGGAAGACCTAAGTATTAATTGTGTGTCCAATTGATTTAACGCCGGGGCTGGTTGGAATTTTCTAAATGCACCAATTTTTTTTCCAAATAGAGCCTACAACATTACAGGATCCAGACAAGCCACAACTAAAGAAACCAGCAGCCACAGGTGGTGAAAATGACAAGAACAGGTCGGACTGTCTGTCAAATGTTCTGAGTCTAGTGGGACAATCCCGATTTTTGATGATTGTTCTGCCCAATCTAAGGGGCAGGTCAAGACTGTGTATTCTTTATATACACACTGCATTCTTTATATACTACACTATGGTACTAGCTGTCCTTCGTGGGCTGACCACTCTCCCTCTAGTGTCTGATCTCGCCTCTTTGATGGCTGGCCACACCCCCTCTGGTGCGCCCCTAGCGTTGCAGTCCCCTGGTGGGCCCTTCATGCCCCAGTCCGACACTGTAGATCACTTAGTTCGAACGTCTCACTACATGATTACCCTGGGGGCTGCTCAGTGCAGCATATTTTCCCCGGGACTCTGTATTTTTCTCACAGTGACACTGAGTGGGAAGGAGAGACCAATCAGGTTTCACAAATGAAATTGATTTGCCTGTTCTGTATTTCAGAACCGCTGCTCCCCCTGGAAATTACAGCAGCATGGACCATCCCCTGGGGCTCCTACTGGAGCGTTCACCAAGTTAGTAAAATATTTATATTAGGTGGTAGTGTAGCTTTAAGTGGTTCAGCTCCATATAGGTAAACAAAAAAAGCACACACATGCCATGTCATTGACAGGTTGTGAGCCAAATAGTACAATTTCCCAATTCCCAGCAAGCTCCTTACTCTAATCAGCAGAGTTCTCTAAGTCCTGGTCCTGAGGGAATTGTGGCTCTCCAGTCCCTTCCTCACTTTATGAAGTGGTACAAAGTTCAGTTCCTTTTCCAGGGTGGGAGGTCCACAATGCATGCTACAACGTTATACAAAGACATAAGAAAGCAATGCCAACAAGTGTGTTGCTAAGGTTTAAAAAGACCCAGTGCCAGGCCCCAGCACCACACCTAGTGGTAGACCTACAACTAAAATGAATAACACAAGTTGTTTCTGTTGATTTAATGTATAACAGTGCTGGAGTCACACAACAGTTTCAGTATATGAAAGTAATTGCTCATCCAAGTATGCTCACTCCTGTACTAACTTGATAAGTTGTTCTATCAAACATTAATGATCAATTATTGTTTGCTTTTAATTTGTTATTCATTGAAATTCATTTAACTGACATTAAAGAGCATATTTTGCTAATTTGTGGTAAGAATCTCCTAATATATCCATTTTCATTCTATGATGTAAGAAAAGAAAATATGAATAAAGCCAAAGGAGCTGTACATTCCTGATTACCGTCCTGTCTAGGGACAGTGCCAGGTTTTCATTTTGCAAATTGTTGTCCCAAGAAATATCACCATATTTTATTGACCAACTGCATGGCACAATACATTTTTCCCATGTTGAATGCATCTTACTATCCATTCTTATTCTCTGGCTTTATGCATGAATATTTATTTAATAGGCGTTTTTAGAATACAAAGGCATGGTTTCAAGTTACAAAGCAGGTCCGGTTTGTAATTGCAGTGCTCCAAGGGCTACAGAGGGTATGTGACTTTTCTAGATGGCCCTGTTCACCAACAGTGTTCATTGACACTTTTGAAATGTTGTAATCCCTTAATATGTAAAGGCAGATTTTAAATCAAGGATTATTGATGTTATCTTGTATGTAAATGAAAGTAATGTTCTATCATTCCAGAAGTTTTGGAATAATGCCTAAGCAAAGATTAGAATCAATGGAGGAACTAGTGAATGGGGAACCCATTGCAAAAAAATATGTAAACAAATAAATAGATGATACTATTCTTGATGATACTATATATGATTTGCATGTAGCAGCTGGCAACTAGTGTCTCTGTTGTGATTGGTTGCCCACTTCAGCACCCTGAACTGTCTGCCAATCGTAGTTGATTTTCTCAGAGCTTAACTGCTCATACACACTACTGTATTTTCAGCCGATTATAGGGCCAATCAGACGATAAATGTCTGATTGGCCTAACATCACACTAGTGTGTACCATGCAACGAGGAACGGTTGATTATCATTCCAAAGCACATCATATCGGTGAACGAAATTTTTAAACTGAACTAAAAATCTTGTTCAACGATGAAACAATGTTGTTCCAATTCTGCAGTGTGCATTGGAGAACAATCCTGAGAAAGTAAGGTGGTGGTTTTCTGTGCCCTCCCTCCCCTTTTCCCGTGAGCTGTGATCCACTGCTGCCCATTACTATGCAGCGTGTAATCGCTCTGCAGCAGAGTCTGTGTATCCCTGTACCCTGAAGGGTGCTGCATGCCAGCAGGCTCCGCATGCACAATGGAAGAGCTGGAGCTCAGCAGGTTAAACGCTGTGGTCGCCATTACTCTCCGAACCCGAGAGATAGTGCTGGTTAAAGGAGCCGAGCATTTGACAGCTACTTCCCCTCGCCCCAGGCACCCCTCTCTCTCTCCCATCTCCTCTGTGTCTCTGCCCTTTTCTTCCCTGCAGCATCTTGTGCCTGTGCACGAGTCCATGACACCAACTCTCTGGACCCCCATTGATTCCTCCTCTTTGATTTACGTGGATACCATTAGCAACTGAAGACAGTCTGATGTGCCCATTGGATGTCAGATCGATGCATCTCACCCACCCCTCTTACCAACATGCAAGCTACTGCATCTCCATAGAGAAGGAGCAATAAGAGAGATGTTTTGTACATGACATAACCTTAGCATCACCAAAAGCACCTCTGCAGAATTGGAGAACAATCCAGAGAAAGTAAACAGGTTTTCCGTTTCCTTGTTTGTTGCCAGCTTGCTAACACCCACCGCCCGCAGGCACTTCTCAGTCTGTCATAATCCTCCTGTCACTATGCTGCTACTTTTCAGCTGATGGATATAACAGATGAAGAGCACAGTTCTGACAGTAAATCCTGCAGTCACTGGTAAAATTGCTAAAAATATTGCATTGTTAGAATTTTTGTGTAGTGTGTACCCAGCCTAAGACTCACTGCAGCACTTTACAGACAAAACTCAAATTGGCGGCACCCTTTACCATCAGTTGGGACCAACTGTAGGCTGTCAACTGGGGGCAAAACCTGGGAGCTGGGATGATCAGAACTCTTTATTGCAGGATATACAGTTGCGACCATGAATTTTGGTAGTCTTGCAATTATTTCTAATAATACACCATTTCTTCCAGAAAATTGTTGAAATTCAAAAAGTATTTTGATATCCAAATATGTATTTCATTTGTTTACAGTGTAATAGAACACAAAAGGCAGAAAAAAACCATTCATATCTTATTCCACAGGGAAATCCTTAAATGGTCCAGACAAAATTATTGGCACCTTTTGAAAGTCGTTAGAAATTATTAGATTTCAAGCAGGTGATTCTTCTTCCCTTTGGAACTGGATTCACCTGTGGTGAGTAGCAGATGCCTGCAATATAAAAAACAGCCATTACATAAGCTTGAATAGAGAAAAGGAGTCATTGTTCTGTTGTGTGTCACTGTGTGTACTGCAATGAGCATGGAGATAAGAAAATTGTTTTAGGAGGTCAGTCAGAAGATTATAGCCAAGCATGGACAATCTGAAGGCTACAAATCAATCTTCAGAGATATTTCCGTTTACAGTGTACGTAATGTTATTAGGAAATGTAAGACCCATGGCACTGTAGCTAACCTCCCTGAGAGAGAAAACTTGATTGAAGATTGCAACGCTGCATTGTTTGAATGGTGGAGAAAGCACCTCTATCAACCACCAAACATATTCCAGCTGACCTTCAGACGACAGTTTTAACATCATCTATTACCAGCTCAATGAAAGGGATTTATATGGTAGGAGGCCCAGGAGTTCCCCACTACTGAGAGAGAGACATAAGAAAGCCTTACTGGAATTACTTAAAACACATCTGAACCATCCTGTGGACAGAATTAGAGCTTTTCAGTAAAGCACATAATCCCTATTTTTACAGAAAGCAAAATGCAAAGACCCCTTCCCTATAGTCATACATAGATGACATTTAGTGATTACTTGGGGGTGATGTGCTGCATCCGCCAGTGGGTGCCTTGAATGTGTTAATGGAATCATAAAATGGGCATTACGGTGGCTCGGTGGTTAGCACTTCTGCCTCACAGCACTGGGGTCATGAGTTCAGTTCCTAACCATGGCCTCATCTGTGAGGAGTTTGTATATTCTCCCCGTGTTTGCGTGGGTTTCCTCCCACACTCCAAAAACACACTGGTAGGTTAATTGGCTGCTATCAAAATTGACCCTAGTCTCTCTCTGTCTGTCTGTGTGTGTGTGTGTGTGTGTGTGTGTGTGTGTGTATGTTAGGGAATTTGGACTGTAAGCTCCAATGGGGCAGGGACTGATGTGAATGAGTGCTCTGTACAGCGCCGCGGAATCAGTGGCGCTATATAAATAAATGGTGATGATGATAAGGTTACTAGGCCATTTTGGGGTGCAATGTTGAATCAAGTATCAGAAAGTTGGGTCTCTGTTGAAGGTCATGAGCCTTCCAGCAGGACAATGACCCCAAATACACTTCAACAGGCACACTTCTAAATCCTATAGAACACCTGTGAAGAGATCTGAAAACAGCAATTGGGAGAAAGCAGTTTACACAAGAAGAAGAGACCAAACTGCCAGCAAAGGTACAGAAAGCTCCTCCATGGTTATTGGAATCAGTTAATTGCAATTATTTTGACGGGAGGCTATGCTACCAAATATTAAGTCTAGGTGTCAATAAATTTGTCAATGTCACTTCTTTTGATTTTCTGATTCAAAAGGGTATACACTATTACATTTAGAATTCAAAGCAAAGGTTATGTCGTATTAACAAAGAAAGAAGTGTAGAGCTCAAATACTGTTGTTAATGTCACATGTTTAAAGAAAATTGTGAGTTATTTGAGAAATGTGAAAGGGTGCCAATATTTTTGTCCACAACTGTAGTTGAAACAGGTATGCACTGCAAACAGTCACAGGTGCAAGGATAATGGTAGAGAGATCAGAGACTGGACCTCAGTGGCTGGAGGCCACACTAGACAAGGTAAGAATTCAGGTAATGAGGTTTAACAGAAAGCAGGACTGAAGACACAGGTCTGGTGAATCACAGGTATTGCTTATACTGGTCACAGAGCAGGAGTAGCTGCATTTACTGGTAATGCAGATACATTTTCTGTGCGGTTAACAGGGCTGAAATATCAAAGTTCAAAATAAGTCAAGATCAGTGTGACGAAACTGAGGAGTAACTTTTCCCCAACTTTGCTGTGCCCCATTTCTCACAAGAAATTGACTCTAGTCAGGAGTACTTTGTACTCCTTCTGTAGCGTGTACTTATATCCAGTGTTTGCTTTGTCTTAACTGTGCATTGTGACTAAGTGTAAAAGTGAATAAAGATCCACAGTTGAGGCAAGTTTTTAATCAATAAAAGTGTTCTATTCCTCGGGATGTGAGTTGTGTTCCCACGTTCCACAATACTGGGAAAGGGCAGTGGTCTAAAGGTAGCCCCATAAGTACCAATCTTGTGTGGGAGATGTTTCTGGTTATCCCCGGCACACTTCCTCTGTTTAACCACAGCAAATAGCCTGTGGAAACACCGGTGTCGTGACAATCAGGAATTCCAAAAGTCCACCAGGTCCATCAAGCCAAAGGTCTGGTTACTGGGAAATCATAAAAAGCAGGGCAACAAAACCAATAACATAACTCAGACAAAAAAATCAATGACTTCACAAAGCACTGATACAACTGGCCCTATAAAGGGTAATAATCAGGGGAGATCAGAGTCAGCTGGAGAATGACGAGCACAAACTGAGCATGCTCCAGGAACAGAACACTGGAAGCGTATATCTATTCTTTCTCCGAGTGCAGGACAGGGACAGAATGTTGGATGGGTGGGGTCCTGATCAAGACCATGGTGCTTTGCACCAGCTGTGGTATTTTACTGCTTTTCTTACATTTAGTATACATGCCTACACTCTCGGAATGTCCGAGAGACTTCCAAATTTTTTGGAGTTCTTCCAGACTCCTGGGAGAATTGGATGCACTCCTGGAGCCCATTTCTTTTCTGTGTGAAGTGGGTGGGGGCCTTGTTGGCAATTTTAGTTCTATCAGAGGTAACACAAAATCTCCAGGCCTCATACTAAATTTTGAATCTAAGAATCTGAAATTGAACTTAAAACTAAATGAGGCCACATTGTGCATATGCCTAAAGAAGGAATGTAAAAGCATTGCCACCAATCCCCCCATCCACCACACCAGGCTCCATAGACATTGTAGCCCCCGCAACAGCTAAAATTCTGTCTATCCAATCTCGCTTTTTGTGTCCAAATTTACCTGTCCATATGTCCTTCCAAATCCATGGCTACCCCTAGCCATTGAGAGGTACACTATACAAATGTGTTAATCTTATATGTGCAGAGGGAAGGTACGCAGAGGAGTCTTGATACCATTTACGTCGAGCTGGCAAGGGTAGGTGTATGACAATGCCAAATGCATCATAACGCATCATAACGCCTATAGCTACTTATTGCTCATGGAGTTGGGTAGAGTTGGGTGGATTTGGTGGGCAGCACGGTGGGTAAGTGGTTAGCACTTCTGCCTCCCAGCGCTGGGGTCATGAGTTCAATTCCCGACCATGGCCTTATCTGTGTGGAGTTTGTATGTTCTCCCCGTGTTTGCATGGGTTTCCTCCGGGTGCTCCGGTTTCCTCCCACACTCCAAAAAACATACTGGTAGGTTAATTGGCTGCTATCAAAATTGAGCCTAGTCTCTCTCTCTGTCTGTGTCTGTGTGTGTATGTTAGGGAATTTAGACTGTAAGCTCCAATGGGGCAGGGACTGATGTGAATGGGTTCTCTGTACAGCGCTGCGGAATCAGTGGCGCTATTTAAATAGATGATGATGATGATGATGACAGAATTTGCATCATCACAGCATGTCCAGTCCTTGTGGGAGAATTGTCTGCTCTCTAGTTAGTGTGGGAGGTTTATCACTTTAATTTGGGAGCGTCCTGTGAATGTAGTCCACTAGGGTGGCAGAGTCAGGCCTTAAGGAGCCAGGCACAAGGTACAGGTGTAGTGGTACCCCTCCCACCCACCACATGTATCTGGTTGTTGGGGCAGGCGTAGCGGGTTCCCCCAACTATGGTTGTGAAGCTGGCAGCTGCAGTGCTCTTTTCTGTTGAGATAACATGAATTCAATAATCTAGCCTTTAATGCCATACTCAAGCCTTTCTCTGTTTATTTGAACGGGGACATTGTTTTGGTAATGCCTGAGGGGAGCTACTTGGCAACCTAAGGGTGGACGTGTGTTTAGCCAGCTTTACTGCTAGTGACTCGGTTAGCAAGTTAGTCTGCTAGAGCTTTCATTGTTTATCTATCAATCGCTTTGACGTCACATGCTTTACCTGTTTGAATAAATAGTTTTGCTATTTGTGGTGCATAACAGCCTTGTAGTGATATTTACAGAGATATTTGTAGTATTAATACCACACATCTACAACAGTAATGACAGGATGAAACACACCCCTGCTTGTCTTTCCATCGTTGAACACATTCTGGCTCCCATAGTGATAAAAGGCATTAAAAAGCAAAATGGAAAAAAAATAAACAGCAATGTAAAGGAGCACTGAATGCATTCAACAAGTTGATATATATATATATATATATATATATATATGGGATAATGCATGCACGCTACTGTAAATTATATGGCTATTAGAAACCTCCAAGTATTTATGTGATCATATAAAGGCACAAAGGTGCAGGCTGGGTGTTTTTATACAGGTCTCAGAAACCTGGTGTGACCTCTAATATCCATAATAATTAACAGTAGGGTGTGCTTTATTAATTAATAGTTTTTCTAATGAACACTTACAATAGGGAAAATGTATCCTGTATTCTTACTACAGTGCCTTGTCTCTGGCCAAGCAAACCTAAGCTCCTATCTACCCACTATACCAACTGCCTCAATACGCTCTTATCTGCCCACTGCATCACCCTTTTCTACTTCCCTCACTGCACTCAAATACACCACCTACTTCAAAGGTAAAATAGACACCAAGAAATACTCTTTTGCCAGATCCAGCAACCAAACAACCACTTTCCATCCACTGCCCTATACATTCACATAGCTTTTTTTCCTGTTACTATGAAGCTAGACTCCTATCTCTTCTCTTCTATCTGTCCCTTCCTCTCTCTCTCTCTCTAACCTCCACTTTGTTTCTCTACTCCCCTTTGCTTCCAAACTACTTGAGAGGCTTGTGTACAGCTGCCTAACCCACTTTCTCTTCTATTACCTGATTATCAACTCTCTACAATTGGGCTTCGCTCCATTGAAAATGCCCTCACTTAACTAGCCAACTATCTTCTCAAAGCTAAGATGAAGAGTGACTTTTCCATACTCATCCTCCCTGACCTCTATGCTTCTTTCAGTACTGTCGACCACTCTCTTCTCCTGCACACCCTTCATTCCCCTGGACTTTGGCCTGTTCTGTCTTGGATTATCTTCTACATTTCTAAACACTCCTTCAGTGTCTCTATGCACAGGCTCCACTCCCTCCATCAGTTGGGGTATCTTATGGACCTGTTCTTAGCCCTCGGCCCTTCTATCTTTATTTTTGTCTTGTTGAACGCTCCTTTGCCCTCTACTACCACATTTATGTAGACAACACTTCTCATCCCCTGACCTCTTTCCTTCTGTCTTGTACTTTATGTTCAACTGCCACTCCACCATCTCCATTTAGATGTCCCAATCCTACCTAATGTGCAACATTACCAAAACTGAGCTCTGCATTTTTACTGCTCCCAGGGTCAGTTCCCCCTTCCCCCAGTTTCCCTCACAGTTGACAACCTCATGCGCGCTGCGCCTTGGTTTCGTCCTTGGCTCTGCCCACAGCTTTGCTCCACACATCAGGTCTTTTTGTCGCCTCCTACTTTGAAACATTGCCATAATGCATCCTTTTCTCACTCAGGATATTTGTGTAACCCTTGTGCATTCTTTCATTCTCTTATTAACTTTCACCTAAGTTATAGTTGCCTCCTCCTATTAGGCCTTCCCCCCTGTCTATTCCCTCTACAATCCATCCTAAATGCTGTGGCATGACTGATCTTCCTACTTCAAAGCTCCACATCTGCTGCACCACTCTGCAAATCCCTATACTGGCTCCCAAAATCCTCCAGAATCCTACTTACCATCTCCTTTAAAGCCCTCACCGACACATCATAGATCTACGACCTTTTCATAAGATACTCTCCCACACACCATCTTAGATCTGACTCTGACTTGTGCCTCACAAGTGGTGGATCCAAGGTGGGTGCAATCGGGGCAACCCCCCCATCCCTAGCAGGTGCAGGCTGGCTGCAGTTGCACACTATATACATGTCCTCATCGGCTGAGAGGCAGACAGAGAATCCTGCCGGGCCTCTCTTATTGTGTTTTAAACACAGCATCCTCTGCCTGGTCTCTGCCAACAAGGAGATGTTTATATTGTGCCGCTGCAAGCAGACCGCACCTGCTAGAAAAGGGGGCAGAGCACTAAATCGTCCTCCCTAAAAAAAATCTAGGTCCGGCCTCTGCCTCACATCCTCTCTCATTACCACCTCTGTCTCCAAGACTTCTCCTGTGCTGCTACCCACTTATTGAGCTCCTTCCCCTACCAGATTCTACCCCGATCTTCAATCTTTCAAGAGCTGTCTCAGAACACACCTCTTAATTATAGACTACCCTGCCCCCACCTGATACTATTCCATGTTACTACTACTAACTATTATTCTGTCTCACAAGCTCCTGTTGTTTCATCATTGCCCTCTCCCTCTAGATTGTAATATCTCACAATCAGGGCTCTCTCTACACCCTGTCTCATGTCTGAATCTTTTCTCTCAATCTTGTATGTCTTTCTTCTGTTTCTAGTTATGATTTTTTTTTTTGTATCATTTGTTATATCGAACGTCCAGTTCTGCTGCGTATTGTGGAATCTTACAATTAAACAATGATGATGGTGCTAAGTGTTACATCGGAACTCACTATTTACACATATATTATTTACAGGAGTTTGTAATAACATTACCAAATGTACAATATTTGTCAATGCTTGTGGAAATTGGAGTCCAACAGAGGGTCAGTAGTGAGTGATGCAACATAGCATTAGACAGTTTTCCATTATATGTAACATACACTGGTCCTTCCAACAGAACTTCCTGGGAGTATTTGTTTTTGACATACTGGGAGGTTTCCTAACACACACCCCTCTGGCAGCTGTGCTACTAAAACAAGATATGTAAACATCACCAGATTGTAACTCCACGAGCAAATCATCTGAGCGTTAGATTGTTTGTATACAGAGGGATTCATTTACAGACCTAATTTTCCATGCTGAAAACAGCCAAAGAGCGGAGCAAGATCCATTTTGGTGACATCATTCCCCTGAATTTGAGCTTGTGCACCCAAATTTCTCATGTATTTGTGAAGGAGCAAAAATTTGTTTTGATTAAGATCATTAAGTCATATTTGCCCAGTCTCTCAGAATGTCCAGGAGACTCCCGGATTCTGAGTAGGTCTCCCGGGAGAACAAGCCATTCACCCAAATCCTGCGGGTCAGGGACCTCGATGACGCAATATGCCTTATTCACCTCCTCTCTGTGATCTCCCACAGGGGGATATACCTAAAATTGGCAAGTGTGAATTAGGCATTGTTATATTTGCAACATTAAAATGTAATCTTCTACGACACTTCTTATTGTAGTGAGCAGGTAGATCTATGTCTCTTATACAGTGTAGGTGGAAATAGAGAGAGCCATAACCTAAAACACGGTTGAATATATATGATCATAACAGGATTTTTTAATAAGCTGCCGCCCCTGATGTCCAACAACAGTCAAGTCTTATTTACTTACATTGCATTTAGAGGCTATACTTGCAACACTTGAACCACTGCAGCCAATCAGCAATTGGCTTTTTATCTCTGTATTGTAACGAGATGTCAGATTGTTATGGTTTAGTGCACATTTTACACTGAAATGCAATGTTAGCAAATATCTATGATTTCGTTCCTAAAGTGCCCAACTACATAGTACCCGTAGTTGCCAACTGAATATTTAAGCCAATTCATTTTTGTCCCTGACAATGTCTCTGATTTATAACAATGACCAATTGCCAAGTACTACTTACATTACATTGGTTGCTAGATGCAAGTATCAGTACTTGTATCCTATATAGTGTGCAATGTTAAAATATATAACATGAGTATTCTAAATTAAAAATAATAGTATTATGATCATGCCCAGTGGTCAGGTCATGTTGGAGGTGCACTGTTCTATGTCTGTATATTGTGTAATAGAATTGTATCATGGTCATGTCCAGTGTTCAGGTCATGTTGTATAGGTGTAGTGTACTATGTCTCTCTACAATTTATGAAGTCGAACACAGTGCCGTAACTAGACATTTTGGTACCCTGGGCGAGACGGGGCACCAGCGCCCCCCATCTAAGTTGGTGTGGCCAACCTAATGTGTGGGTGTGGCTATCACTTTACTGAAAGAATGCTTATATATATATATATATATATATATACACACGCAAACTTGCGTCCCAAATGCTGATCTTCCTGTCAGTGGAACGCACATGCGTTCCACTGCAGAACTTAAGGGCTGAAGCACCAAACTCTTGTAAGTTAATATCTCTCTCTCTCTCTTCAGCCCTTAAGCAGAACTTAAGGGCTGAAGGTATGGAGGCGGGCGGCTGCTGCGCCCCCTTGGCCTTGCGCCCTGTGTGACGGCACCGCCCGCACCACCCTCGTTACGGCCCTGGTCTAACATAATATCATATAATATACCATCTAAAAAGTATTTTATTACCAGAAGCAAACACAAGCAAGTGGCTTTACTATACAGACCCCAGATCTCTGGTTGCTTTATAATGAATCCCCTTTAATTACTTACCCAACCTGCGGTCGTAGACTGTGTCCCGGCACACCATAAAGTTTGACAACTTCCTTTACTCTGATTGATGGATAGTTCTAGCCATTCATCAATCAGTGTTTGGAGACCTCACACCACTCTGAATGGTGAATAGCCAACACGATTCACCATTCAACTTATTAGGAGCTTTCTACTGGCTCGTAGCAAGTAGCACAGGCTTTTCTACCAGTGCCAGTGACCACTAGTCAAAACACAAAGCATATTAGTGACTACTATTCAATGCCAACCCTGTTCAGGATAACATAGAGACCCCCAAATCGCTGGTGGCTTTACAGTGCAGACCACACCAAATAACTGGTGGCTTTATTATAGAGACCTCAGATCTATGGTGGCTTTATAATGCAGCCCCCTCTCTTAATGATAAGATGCAGATCCCAAATTTCCAGTGGGTTTATAATACAGCGCCATCTCATGGTGACCCCAGATCTCTAGTGGCTTAATAATGCACGCCCCTTAATTATTTCCCCCCTCCCGCCGTACCATGCTGTCTCCCCGCACACTGTTGAGGAAGCTTGACAGCTACCTGCAATCAATACAGGGAGATAAGAGCTTCCAATCGGGGAGTCAGAAAAGCGAGCACCGACCCTGTACCTTGAGTTAATTATTGTGGGAACCAGAACACGAATAAGGTCCAGAAACCTGAGGGGAGAATCAGTGGTAAAGATCGTGGAAGCTGGAAGTCATGATTGGCTATGGGTTATGTATCCTGCTGGTCAGGACAAGTAGTGGAAGCTACTGCAAGGGTCAGCAACCTTCTTCCTTTGTCCTCGTTCCCTGCATGGAAGTGTCTGCCCACCAAAATCAGAAGCAGGACTACTACCTTGCTGGCATTAAGTGTAGAGGAGCCTTGCTGTCACTGGATTGTGCCCAATGCAGATACCCCAGTGATTGGCTAGAGCAGTGATGGGCTAGGCAGTGATTGGCTACAGCATGTTCAGCCCTCCCACTTTCAAAAGGATCATTACTCTTACATCCCAACAAACCCCCAGATGCTACTCACTTGCTCCAAAATAACCCCTTATACTCTCAATTCCCACATCTACTTCAAAACTCCCCCACATGCCACTCATACTTCACCACATGCCCCCAATATGCCACTCAGGTCTCATCACAAGCCCCTCAGATGTACTCAAATGTCCCTTTTAGTAATTCAGGCAGGTGATAGAATGTAAGGTGGCCCATGAGAGCATAATGTCATGAAGAAGTTGCTGCTGCTGAAGTTGCTGCTGGTTAGCCCAGAGTATATTTTCCACCAGTTGGTGCTGGCAAATAGCCTGAGTTAATTCTAATAGCGTCTGCCAGGGTTTTCAATGCCAATGGAAATTCCATGAGGGCAAGAAACACCCTTGTGTCCTACTATTAGTAATAACAATGCGCTTAGAAGAAAAGCTACAACAAAAAACTTTTTCACTAAACACCACCTATAGATGATGGCAACCTTCTGTAGTCTTCTGGTGATCTGGATGAATTCTCTCCTCCTTTATATTTTCACTTCACTTTCCTAAACAAATGTCTATTTGTTTTTCACTTGATTTTGTTGGTGGCATGGTCACATTAAAGGTGGGAAACAATCTAACATTATTTATCTTAATTTCAGGCTTTCGATCACAAACACCAGAAGTTATAATAACGTTGGGAAGTAAGAATCAGGGCACTACTCTTTGGCCTATGGTAACAGTTGTGGTACTAGGTGAAAAGTCAAAAAGTATTCATAACCACTTTGTGACCAAGGGCTCAACTCCTAACCCCATGATCTCCTTCATTTTACCCATGTAACACCCAGTGTTTTAATTTGTGTAATACATTTGTATATTTTACATGACATGCATCTTCTGTCTAGACACCGGCCAACTAACTGGCTTTGGTCGCCTCGCCCACAACAAGCAAACAGTCTTTTATTGTCCTCCCAACACTAATTAATCAGCAAAGAAAATAATAAACTAATTACACCCAAGTGGTGCACCTGTGTGTCTTTGTGCTGTATGAAAGCATGAGTGGGAATTTAAACCTGTCTGTAGCCTGTACCTGCAGACTCTTTGGGATTTCACCTGTCTCTGTGCAGGAGAGGTGTGGCAAATAATTCTCTTTGTCGCATACCACTCCCCTTAGCATCAGTAACTTTGTGACGTAAACATCGCGGAGAGCGCATCTCTCCAAGAGAGGGCAGCTGCATTTTTGAGCAGACTCCCTGGCCTATGCTCTGCTGTAAAATGGTAGTGCTGGAGTGCTAAGAACCACCAGGTTACCCAGGCATTTACCTCATTGTTACTTTGCATCTATTTTAATGGCCAGTGACCAGCATTAACTCTCTCCCCTGGAGATGGTGCCCGAAAGCCTCAGTGGCCTATTTGACCTCAAAGCACTCCTGTTCCAGGGAGTACTTTTTCAGTCAAAAGGGGGAAACTGCATTTAGTTTTCTAAAATCGTTACAGAAACGAATACTCCCATTGGACTTGGTCACTAACACAATGGGGCTATTCCAATTGCTCCTGGATTCCTCAATGACATTGAGATCCAACATTTTTCTATTTTCCTGTCTCACAGATATACGCATAGCTCCAGGAATGTAGTACAGTCTTACTCTAACTACCACCACTTTAGGTGTGACTATGTCGTGTTCTATGAGGGTGGTACGTCCAGGACCCTCAGAAAGCTCTTCTAGGTTCTTCTGAACCATTTCCTCAGTCTGTCGTCTCTGCTTGCGTGACAGATCGATCCAGTGTCGGACTGGGGCATGAAGGGCCCACCGGGGGAATTCAGTGATAGGGGCCCACTATATTGGGGTGTGGCCAACTTTAGGAGTGGGTGTGGCCAGTAAAGGGGGTGTGGTCAGGCTATGGAGGACAACTTATAGCACTATTTTAAATGTGCACCTTTTGCATTAGACCCTGCCCATTCTACTGGTAGGGAACTACATGGGACCCATTAATAAAACACTTGTGGTTTGGAAGAAACTCCAGTACCAGCTCCTGTCGTCTCCTAATGCACCAAGACAGTTACTTATGATAAGTGCATCATTTGGTTACCTCCAACCCTCGCCTCATATGTTGTTATTGCCCATCATGTATTGAGCTTATTAAAAGCCATTACAAGGGCTACACAAACCAAATAATAACATCATCAATTAGAAGACATAAACTGCACAATTAATTTTTTAGTACAATGGTTACCAACCTGTTGTTGCTGTGACATGTCCTGGAATAAAAGTCAATTCATAAAAAAACAAGTGATTGTAATTCTCAACTAATCTCAGTGAAATCCATCTAATTTCATTTTAAATACGGTTGATATATGCCTATAATACTTTCACTATATCACCCCTAAATTCTAAACAGGACAACCATCAAAAAGAATGCACAATAGGCAAAAGGAAAAATATATAAATATAATTATGTTCTCCTATGCATGTGCCTTTCTACACTAACATACAATATAGACCAACATATTATACAACCCTGAATGATTATATTTTCAACTGGATGCAATTGGAATACTAGACTACATGAAAAGCACCCTTCATTTGCCAGATCTTGTATACACAGTCTGATTATTAAAATGACTCTTTGTTATAATTATTTTTTAAGGACTCTTACAGAATATGCCACTCGTCAAAGACCATACACACAGCATCAGTGCTACTACGGTTGCGTACTTCACCAATGAATGCTTGTTGAGAAGGGAAATTTTAAAAAACAAAAAAATGAACAGAATACAGCCCATCCAAAGCCTGTCACATTTATTCCATATATGCTGGTATGCTGCCAGTGTTGTATGAAAGAGAATATAAATATCAAAGGACGGGCGCAAATGGGGGAAGGGTAAAGAAACACAAGGATTGGGTCAATGAATAAGTCAAGGGGAAAACGGTCCCAAAGTCATTAAAGGATGTTGGTCTTCTAGTTCCACCTATACCGATGTCCCAGATGGTAAACTTACATCAATGTGACCTTTTCTATTCCATACAGTATTTGAATAATGTGTCCTCTTGCTTCAAAAAGCACCACCACGATGTACTTTTACTCCCCTCTAAACCTGTTTCTTCTCCTCACCAGAGTGCACATATGGGAGACCAGGGAGAGAACAGAGAAAGATCTCATGGTGTTTTACGTTATCTATTTATTAAGTTAAAACATGGGGTTAAAAACACTCACATTTTGTATGTTAAAAAGGTATCTTTCAGTCCATATGTTTCCTCGATCAAACGGCAGTATCCAGCTTCTGTATCCCAGCCACGATCAAACTGGCTGGGCTTCAGATAACCCGGGGAAACTCTGCAGCGTCAGAGGGGGCGTGGTCTATTGCGTCCAGTGTTGCATGAACCTATGATGACCAAACTGACCTTGGATCAGTATGTTGATATCAGGACGTCCTCCTCCCCTGCTCAAACTGCTGAAAAACACACTACCGCGCCTGGGCTCTCTGCATCTGCGCGGTAGTGTGGTTACAGGAGATGTGACCGCCGCCGCCATCTAAACAAAGTTCAACATCAAGCTCCGCCCTAACAACGGAGGGGGCGGAGCTTCAACCCCGCTGGGCCTACCGGTGGATTGACCGGCTGTCCGGCGGGCCAGTCCGAGGCTGGATCGATCATTGCGGGATCTTTGGTTTCCTGTAAAGAAAATAACAAACTAATTACACCCATGCGGTGCACATGTGCCTGTGTGCTGCATGAATGGGAATTTAACACTGCTGCCTGTACCTACAGATTCTTTGGCATTTTTCCTGTCCCTATGCAGAGGTGTGCCAAATAACCATCTTCGTCACTAATATATACATCTATATCTATATCTATATATATATATAAATCTATCTATCTATCAATAAATCTCTCTCTCTCTCTCTCTGTGTATATATATATATATATATATCTGTCTGCCAGTCTCTACTTGGACAACTCTCACATTTAATTTGAGCGCTATACCTGATAACAACCTATAAAAGTGCTATGTGTGTGTCCTTGGGAGATTCACATACAGCTCTCCTCTGGGGAGGGCTGGCAAATTTTGGCCCTGGGGGCAACACTCGATTCAGTAGCCTATTAGGACCCAGCCCAAGATAGCCCACTATGGCACTGGACCAGGGGCAGATACCAACTTACCTCTCAGCCCAGCCTGCCCCTGGCACTCCTGCCTGTTGCTTTACATTATTGGCCTCTATATAGCAATTCACACTTCAGAATTAACCAATGGCTGAATCATTGAAAAATGATGGAAATCATTGGATTATGATGTCTTTTAGACAGATGCATGATGTAGTGCCACCTACAGGCTGGCCTAGTACATTGAAGTGCATGGGCATTAATAGCCCAAAGCAATAAACTGCATCTAAACATTTGGTGTAATGTTCAGCAGCACTGTGCCAGTCACTATGACTCAGCATTTTTTGCCTGCATCTTTTCTCACACACAGACACTGAGATAACTCACTATCACTTGCAAGAGAAAGGGTTAATAAGCAATGCTCTGTAGCTTGGCATAGATTAAGGCCACTCTGTACACATAACAGATATTATGTAGTACATGCCAACTAATCTGGGCAGCTGAGAGTGCCCTGCATCCACCACGTGGTACTGAATCACGTCATGCGGCCATGTTTCAGAATGACTCAGCAGATTGCTAAACACAGACAAGGACAATAAAGTCTCAGTAAGGTAGTATGATGTCTGAAAAATACAGATTTCCTAAGGAATAATCTTGTTAGTAGTACCTGTAGTTACTGATTTATCTCTTATTGTTCTTCTGCCCTTTGACCAAGAGATCTGGTTAAATAGCTAATTTGCTGACCTACGATATCTGTTTAGAGTCTAAGGGGTAAATGTATCAAGCTGCGAGTTTCCGGTGGGTTTGAAAAGTGGAGATGTTGCCTATAACTACCAATCAGATTCTAGCTGTCATTTTGTACAATGTACTAAATAAATGATAGCTAGAATTTGATTGGTTGCTATAGACAACATCTTCACTTTTCAAACTCGCCAGAAACTCGCAGCTTGATAAATTTACTGCTAAGTCTTTAATAGTATGGAATCATTATTATAATAATTACATTTATATAGCATTGTGGTCTGATTATAAAAGACATGTTTAATGCAAAGAGAACACCATACTTTCTGTATCATGGGGGTGATGGCGGGCATCATTCTTTGGGTCTGCTTCTCTTCAGCTGGGACACAGGCTCTAGTCAGGATAGAGGGCAGTGTGAATAGCTCCAAATATAAGATATTGTGGCATGAAACCTGTTGGCCTCTGTCAGGCCCGGCGCTCCCATTAGGCAAGGTTAGGCAGTTGCCTAGGGCGCCGGGCTCTGGAGGGCGCCACAGAATAAAAATTACTTTAAAACAGTGCGGCGACCGCTGACCATACCTTCCACGGCCACCGCACAGCTTCCGATAAATCCACGGGAAGGGGGAAGGGGCTATGGATCATCACCGCCGCCTGTCTGCTCCGTCTCCTCCCCTCCACTCACTGACTGTCGGGCATGACATCATCATCACGGCCCGACAGTGTCAGTGAGTGGAGAGGAGGAGACGGAGCAGAGAGGAGCAGCTTTATGGAGGCAAGTAAAGGTAAGGAAAGTTGTGGGGAGGGGGGGGGGCGTGGATTTTGAAAGTGTGCCTGGGGGGGGCGCAGATTGTGAAAGTGTGCCTAGGGCGCCAAGGACCCTAGCACCGGCCCTGGCCTCTGTCAGAAAGATGAAGATGAAGGAGAATTGCTTCTGGCCTGTATCTTACACCCATTGGCTGTTATTGCTGCCATATTTCTATAAGTCTCCTTTCTCTAGCCACAAGTAACTCTGTTCTGCAAGGCTCCGGTTTCACCTAGCTACTACTCACCCGTTATTTTATGTCAACAAGGTAAGTATGTATTATTGATGTTGAGTTTGGTTTAAAAGACAGAGAGGATTGCATATCATAGGCTCATCCCACAACTTTGTATTATATTGACCAGCATATATACAACAAACAACGCGAGAGATAAAACAGTGACCGCAATATCTTATTAGTGAGGTCCTTTGTGATCAGCCAGTGCAGGACTTTTTAGCACTTTGCTGTCTTCACCAAATAATTTGTATTAGGAGTCGTAGTAATATATCCTAGTCCACCAAAACAGCGCAGAATAGTAGGAGAATGATTTGAGTACTGTTGTGTTTACCAAGCACTGACTTGTGTCATATAACTACTGCTTAAAAACTGACCTTTAAGTTAACAATCACATATTCTATTATTGTGCCTAAAATGAGAAGGTCTGAGACTGTATTTGGTCAAGCTGTCTGGGTCCAATGAAGACTTTTTGAGAGAGTCTGGTAAAGGCTTCCTTCAGTGGTCCAGAAAATGTCTGCATTTCTAAGAATCACTGTACAATTTTATGGACTGCTGGGCTGAAATGGCCAATACACAATTACTACCTCATCTGTACCCCACAAAGCAATTAGTTTTTGGACAGCTGCAAGTGACGGCTGTCATGTAGGAAGGACGACAAGGAGCACAGTTCAGCACGTGTGAAATCTGTTCAATTTTGTCCATTTCAGAAGTCAAAAAAAATATGTCAAACAAATATTTGTAAGTTGACTTATAGGGCATTATTCAATAATATGAATTACTAAAGTATGTGTATTTCATGTTGCAAACATTTTTGAAAATTATAATTTATTAAAATAATAATGATCAACAACAAAATCTCATTGTGAGCAACTATTTTACCATCTTTTAATCTTTTCCATCCCATTCTCCATCCATATATCCTGTTTCAGTATCCGAATAGAATGCTGTGCATTTGTGGCTGTTACCCTATTTTGTATAAGGAAGAACTTATTGGTTTAGCAAGACCCAGATCAGCTCTCCCCACAGTGCCCCTAGTGTTGGAGCATGTTCTAACATGTACTTAGTTCTAGTGACATCTAAGCATTGAGCAAAATTATTATTGGCTCCCATTATGAGGAAAAAATAATAATAATAAGGAATTAAATAAATGGTATTAAAATGAGAAAAAAAAACACAAACATTTTTATGGCCATATAAACAGACCAGTCTTCTATTAAAGTATGCATATTAAGTATCCATATAGATGATAGAAGACACAGAGAAATATGTCACACAAAAAATATGTTTGCGTGGTAGAATTACCTTTGTGAAAATAAGAATGGGGCGGATGCATGGTTTTAAGTATTTTTTCCTTTCAACTGTTTTTCTTCATATATCCCCCCAAAACGTCAAGATAATGATTCTAATATACTATCTAAGAAGCCCCCAAGCTGTCGATGTTTACTGGCATATCTAGAATGTGGCTGCATCAAAAGACGCTTTAAGTTTCATTCTTACACTGTGTTTTGAACTACATATATCTTAAGGAACGTGCAACTCAAGATGCACAAGATGTTAGGATGCAATTTTGTGGCCCTATTTTTAAAGGTACATTCGGGTCGCAAAATTGCAGACTGTTCTCAGTGAGGCCCATCGTAGCCAGAGAATGGTTCACAACAGTGTCAGTGCTCTTTGTTGTCTTTGAAGGGTGGCACAAACCTTGGCTGCAGTGTAAGTGTGTCACTCACCGGACTGTGAGTGCTTCTTCCCGGACATTTAGGAACCGTGGCCGTCCGCCATCCTGAGGGTCTGCGCATGCGCAGCCCTTTCTAACCCTTCAGTGTATGTTCCTTTAACTTAATTGGCAGATCAGGCAACACTCCCTATATTAAGCACCTGTGGTCAATACCACGTTGCCTGATCTTGGAGTCGCATTCCCCATGAGCCTCTGAAGGTGTTCCTGTGTTTCCTCGTGTATTCAGCGCTGCTGATTCCTGTGGTTTCCAAACCACTTCTACCTCTGTGGTTTCCAAACCACTTCTACTACTGTGGTTCCCATACCACTTCTACCTTCCTGTGTATCATCGTGACTGTTAGCTGATTCCTATCCGCTGCCTCCGTGCACTACAGTCTTCAAGCCACTTCAACTCTATCATATATCATTGTGACTGTTAGCTGATTCCTATCCGCTGCCTCCGTGCACTACAGTCTTCAATCTACATCTACTCACCTGTGCATCATCGCGACTGTTAGCTGATTCCTATCCGCTGCCTCCGTGCACTACAGTCTTCAACCTGCAACTCGTCTGTGTTCCATCAGGACTGTTAGCTGATTCCTATCCGCTGCCTCCGTGCACTACAGTCTACAACCTGCAACTCGTCTGTGTTTCATCGTGACTGTTGGCTGATTCCTATCCGCTGCCTCTGTGCGCTTCAGTCTTCAGCTCATATCAACTCTCCCGTGTTTCCTCGAGACTGCCACTACTATTGCTATCCGCTACTCTCCGTGATCATCAGTACCAGCTCAACTCTGCTCTCCCGTGTGCCATCGTTACTGCACCTGCTGGTTGCTATTGGCTACCTCCGTGTGTCCGCAGAGCCCTGCTGCCGCTTCTCCGCATCTCTACTCGTCCTTCAACTGCTGATCCACTCTCCATGCTTTCCTGTGTTCCCGCTGGTCTCTACCCGCCTGTCAGCATTGGATTCGTGTCTCACTACTTACCTTCCAGCTAGACCATCGCTATTCTTCAGGGTCCTCCAGGAGTCCAGTTCCACAATCTACTGATTCCTGTGTATTCGTTTCCCTGCTGGTCTACCTACCTGTGCGCTGCACCTACTTGACTACCGCTTCACCCATCCAGGGACTTCGCTTCCTGCCGGCCTCCTGCCGTTCAGGTATCTCTGCACTCCTGTCTGACAGCCTGCTTCTGAACCACGGTATGCATACTTCTCATTGACTGTGCTGGTGTATTGCATATCTTGCTGGACTGTGTTGGTTCTTCTCTGGAGTTGTTATCCGCTGAGTCTACTGCCATCATTGACTGTGTTATCTTGTGCCGGATTACCTCAAGAGACTTTCTATTATTACAGTGCTGTTCAGTCATTTATATATTGTGCATATTATTGTGGATCAAGTTTAAGGTGCCCGTGTATCTCCTGTGTTGCAGTCTCTCCCCGTGCTCCTCCTCACATATATATTCAGTGGTACAACTTGCTAGAGGCAGACCACTGATCCCTGTTTCCTGTGTCACTTGTTCCAGTATCCTTTCACATAGCAGTGGTACAACTTGCTAACGCAGACCACTGACTCCCCGGATACCTCCACTTGGATTCCATTCCTTCACTCAAGACAGCGGTACAACTTGCTATCCGCAGACCGCTGACTCTCATCACCTCCTCGTTTCTGTTGGACATTCCTCCTCACTATAGCAGTGGTACAACTTGCTACCGCAGACCACTGACTACCTTCACGTGTCCTTTGTCCATACAGTTCCTCGTGTATTATTACCTCCATATTACCAGTGCTGCTAGTCATAGACTTTCCTGAGCATCTCATCATCTGCTATTTTCTGTTCCGTGATCACCCTGCTACCAGAGTACCATAATACCACCTATATTGCTCTGGTAAGCCTATCACCTGGTGATCCCTGGGTAAAGACTCCTAGTGCCCGTGACAAAGTGACTCATTAGTTAAGGAGGGTGGAGGTAAGGTAGCTTAAATAAAAGTCACACTACTAAATTTGCGTTCAACGCTGCCCCTGTGCATGATCACAAACAGGGTTTAAGAAAAGCCAAACTCATATCTACGAACTGTTGGGATTTATGAAGGAAGATCCAATTCTGTGTGATCCTCCCACCGCCCTAACAGCAAGTTGTGTATTCCAATTGCTGGGAATTTTGGGAAGTGTGTCCCACTCACAGTAGAGCAGTAGCAATCTGTCACAGGTGTGCTTGGCAGTGTGAGGGAGTTTTCACGCAGGGGAGATTTTGGGGGTGGTCTAGTGCTACAGAGGTGCTAGGCAGATATTTGCCTGGGTGTCAAAATACTTTCCCGTATCCACAGTATTGGGGAGGGTGATAGGCTGTATAGCATCCCTGTAAGCCCTGACTTGGTGTGGGATCATCGATGGTTAACTCCAGGTACACTCTCTGCTGGATGGGGCTTATAGACAGCTTGTTGGTCTATGGTTGTGATACAGGTTAAGGACAAGGCTGGCAGCTCAGGTTCAAAGTCATAAAACTAGTCAAAGATCTGGGTCAGGTAGCACAGAATCAAAGACTGTCAACTAAGCTAGGTCAGGGTCACAAGCAAACAAACCAGGTCAAGACAGACATGTTGGTACACAATAATGCAGTCAGATTAACCAGTAGCTGTTGCTTGTGCACTAGATCAAGGGCAAGGTGGGTTAAAAAAGGCAAAACTGACTTCATGAGCATGGTATCAATAAAGCACACATCTATTCAGTGGCGTGTACTGATACAGCTATATACTACTGGGAGAGCACGGATAGCAAGGTGCAAATGAGCAGAGATCTTGAAAGTTGAAAATACATAGTATTGAGTAGAGCTTTTGTAAAATCCTTGATTATGACCCAGCACCCCACTAATCTACCTACCCATAGGTGCTTTAATTGGAGCCGTGTATAGACAGGTTAATATCAGCATTCTTTGTAGTAAGTAAGGTAATGCCACAGAAAGAGTTAATTTGTTCGTATAGGCACCGATCTGGTCACCATGCCCCAGTAGATGGACCTGCACAATCGGATCAAAGTGTGAACGTCTTGTTTGTTCCATAAATTACATTAAATAGCAATATGCTCTTGCGTTTTGCTTTCCGGCACTCAAATAGACTCATTTGAGCAAAAAGAGGATAAAAGCATCATCATTTTTTTTAAATTCTCAAATAATCCCTTTTGCTTAAATATGTAACATAAAAATATGCTGTCGGCTAAAGAATAAATATATTTATTTTTATTTCATCTTGTTAAACTAGTGATGCAACAAAAAGCAGAACAGTGCTCTTAAATAAAAATACAGTTTTCTCCCTGTTTGACAGTCTTATCAGTAATTTGTCTACACAATTTATCAATCAATATCATATTATCAAATATGGGGCACTTAGCACTTATTATAAGCTTAGATAAGAATGTAGGACTTACACAGTAGTAAATAATTGAAATTTGTTAGAATTGTCATGATATATATATATATATATATATATATATAAAATTTCAAAGGGGGGTGGTTCGCACACATTAATTTCTATAGAAATATGTTAAACTCTGCAGTATTATAAATAGAACTAGAATACACATGAGGGGCCTGATTCATTAATGATCTTAACTTAAGAAACTTCTTATTTAAGTCTCCTGGACAAAACCATGTTACAGTTCAAGGGGTGCAAATTAGTATTCTGTTTTGCACATAAGTTAAATACTGACTGTTTTTTCATGTAGCACACAAATGTCAACTTTAAATTTCAGTGTACAAATAAGCTATCAAGTATTTGTGTGCTTCATGAAAAAACAGTCAGTATTTAACTTATGGGCAAAACAGAATACTAGTTTGCACCCCTTGCATTGTAACATGGTTTTGTCCAGAAGACTTAAATAAGAAGTTTCTTAAGTTAAGATCCTTAATGAATCAGGCCTGAGGTTCTTAGTGCATATTGTGCTCAAACTGTGAATGCCAATCTACCACATCAAGGTGACCTCTTTCAGATGGGACCAACACAAGCAATTTCTAATTTTATAATATGGGACTATGTGTTTTTTTTCCCTTTTATTGCAAGAAAACTGCTATAGGCGTATCTGTAGTAGACTGTGCCTAAGTATTATATTCGTTATATGTTTTGTTAAAAGATAACTGGTTTCTTTTAAAGTTACCAGGTAGCATTTCTATCTGATATGGCCAGAGGGATATCCTCCCT
Source organism: Mixophyes fleayi (assembly GCF_038048845.1). Classification (NCBI taxonomy): domain Eukaryota; kingdom Metazoa; phylum Chordata; class Amphibia; order Anura; family Limnodynastidae; genus Mixophyes; species Mixophyes fleayi. The sequence goes on from NC_134405.1 coordinate 64,155,031, forward strand.
AGACATGAAGAATGTTAGAATGTTATTCTGGTTGATTCCCCCAAGGCAGTGTTTAACATTGGTATAGGCTCAGATTTCCCTATCTGGGAGAGTTAATGCCTCCTGTATAGTCTGATATGGACGAATCCCCCCACTTCCTACAAGCCAGCAGACAGGAGAGGTCTCATTGAGCACCAGTGCTTCAAGGCTTGAGGTGCCAAACCTGGCAGAAAATCTTTGTTGTATATAAGCGAAGTCAAGGGGGATAGTGGTGAGGAGATATGTCTCCCAAATATCTCAACTTTCTCCATTGGGATTTGTTGTTCTGTGTCAACCCACTGCTTAGGCCGGTTAGGGCGTGCCCATTACATAAACCTATTGATGTGGACGGCCTGCTTGGTACCTGTAAGCCCCCTACAGCTACAGTTACATAAACATTTCCTTTTTGTCATATTAAACTGCATTGAATAACTTTCTGTGTTAGTTATTCCATTTTGGGATCCCTCATTGAGTACCTGAAGACCTCCTGATAGTGTCAGCAGCTCTTGAATTAAATCTTAGTAGTTGTGGCAGTACTTGATGTTTAATAGTGAGTGTGAGATAGACGTTTGGTGGATTTGAACCATTTTTAGACAGACCAGGTGATTTTGTTTGATTAACCCTTTCACACCTACAAGTCGCACATGTCCAGGTGGGTTTTGTTGTGACGAGAATTATGATCACTTCATGGTCTGAAACTATTTTACAATTCTTCAGTAGTATTTGGAGGGTTAAATGACTACTATACTATCCCTGTATACAGACTATAAGATGTTCTAGCCTGACACGTGTGCTATGGTCTCTGCTTATGCATTTCAGACCAGCTAACTCATCTCTGCACTGTGACTACGTTTATAGCTGCAAAGCCATTGTAAGGGTGAGTAGTTGGTGCCACTTAAGATTGACCCTATGCCTTATGATGTATGTGATTTAACATGTATTGCTGCCGAATCACTGAAATCCCTGTTGAGTAGCATTTTAAAAACACAAAGTTATTGTGGTGTTCTCTTGTGCTGTGCCTGTTGGCTAGAGGTGGTATGTTCTTCCCTAGAACGCCCAGGTGACATGAATTAGTCCATAAAATCCACACATTTCCTTGGTGTGTGTGTCACATATAATTGTACGAGTGCACTGCAACTAGCACTGATAATGAGTATAACAAGAATCCTGGTCAAATCAAAATTATTATTGAAATATTTCCAATAGCAAAAACTGGGTTTGCTCTGGATTAATTAGCCTAATATGCCAGCGACATTTGCTTGCTGAAAGATCGGTGATATGTAGCCTTGAAGAAATTCCGTTCTTATGTGCAGCTGAAAGAAGCTACAGCAGAGAGCTTTCATTTTGGGCAATAGAGACCTCAAGAGAAGCCGAGGTGAATCCCATTGATTTTAGGGTACTGTGCCCCTCTATGCATTTGTTAAACCTGGTATAGAGCTGTGTGTAATTGTCACGAATCACCCTATGAGTTATCGGAACCTGTTGTCGACAAGAGCTTCAGCTATAGGAACCCCCTTTCCCATAGAACCAGATATGTTCGCCGGTACTCGGTTGTCCCCAGGACTTATTCTCGAGTAGTGATAACAACTCCAGTAGGCAGGCACCACAGAGATGCTGAGCAGCGATACTCCTGGACCAGATAAAGCAGGAACAGTGAGTTAGCAACAGGATGCAGTACCAACCTCTACCAGTATAACAGATTAGCAGTGTGGAGTAGAGGTGCATTACCAGCTGTGGCCTGAGTGAGATGGAGCTAGAGAGCAGCACGGTGTAAGGGAAAATGCCAGAGCAAGATAGAGTAGTAAATCTGTACTGTGAAACACTGCAGACACAGGTGAGTCTGATGGAGCGAATGGCTGGCACCACAATCCTGCAGATGGGAGGAGATCTCTCAGACAAAAAGGCAGAGTCCAAATCCAAGCAGAAGTCAGGGCCAGTCAAGGTCAAGGCAAGGTCAGTATCCAGGCAGAGGTCACAACAGGTATCAGTCAGGAAAACTGGTGGCCCAGGCCCAGGCCCAGGCCCAGGCCCAGGCCCAGGCCCAGGCCCAGGCCCAGGCCCAGGCCCAGGCCCAGGCCCAGGCCCAGACAAACATGTGAACACTATAACCAGCAAAGGGAAAGTGAAGCTGAGAGGTATTTATACCAGTAGTAGCCAATCAGGGCAGGTGTCAGAAAGAGCTGCAGGTGAGAGGAGTTCAGGTGCTCACACTCAGGCTAAAAACAACACTGCAGGAGCCAAAAAGAAAACAACAGTTACCTGCTGTTCCTAACCGTAGTTAGATAATGTTGTATGTCAGTTAATGGGAAAGAATCCTCCAATCCAAGCTGAAATACCATTCCTGGTAGACTAATGGTGTCTTCCTCTAGATATTAAAGAGTGGTTGAATAGCTCCTATTAGCTGGCTGGCTGATAGTTATAAGGATATGTTGTGATCCTTCTAAATAAATTATTATGTTCCAAAGAAAAGCCTGGTGCCCTGAATCATTAAGAGAGGTAATGTGGTTTTTTTTGTTTAATAATATATATTTTTTTTTTGCAATAGATGCAGTACATATGCATATTCCATATTTCAAATGTTACTAGCCCTTTAATTAGACATACACACATCCATCATCACCATGTATTTATCCACAGAAGCTAATCGTGTGTGTATTAATTAGACAAAGTGGGAATGTATGAAATTGTGCCATTATTTTCAGTTTTTCAGCATTTAGGTTAATGGTATCTATATCCCCCATACCCACCTAATGATATACCTGTGGGGACCAGGAGCCCATGCCAAACCTTTATCTTGTATATCACAGGCATGTTCCCATGCATCCCGTCATCAAAATACCCTAAACAATTATACATCATTTCTTGTAGGTATCAGCATTTCCCTGGCATATCCCAGTTGACCTTGTCTTGGCCTGTGCGACGGCCGTCCAGTAGTGATGGGGTTACTGGCTTGTCTCTCCCCCCTCTAATTCCAGCTTTATGCCCTCTCTATTGTTCCTGCAGAGCGCGAAGCCGATTCTTCCTGTAACTGATGCAAGGATGATGAAATCTTGCATGATGCAAGAGCTCTCAGTAATTTCTAGTACCAGCTTCCTATACATTGCAGCTTCATGTATAGAGAGGCAGCACAGTGTGCGGCATTGACTCACATTCTTATATAAAGTTTGTATTGCTGACAGCAAATTTCCTGTGGCCATAGGAATTAATGTAAATTGAGGCACCATTTTTACTGTAAATAATAATATGTTGGACCTATATAATTATAATTAGACCAGTTATTTTGGTAAACGCTACAGGTCTGATTTAAAGTTAGAGGTAAGTCCAACTGTGAATGAGCTTTTCCGCATTCTGTCCGTATTTTGATATTAAAGTATCTTTCACTTGAGTCCCCTTAGATCTGGAGATGTGGATCAGGACATTTGCGTGCAATCTGAGTACCGTAGGCAGGGGCTGGCTGGCAAATTATAGGCCGGGGGGGCAAGACTCGACTCAGCAGCCTATTAGGAATATTTTAAAGGAAACAAAATGCAGGTAGCCCAGTGACTCAGCCCAAGGTAGCCCACTATGGAGCTGGCCCAAGGGACATATGCCTACAGCCCCTGATAGTAGTGGCATGCACATGCAATTAGCATCCCCCCTGGGGAGGTGTTCTGGTTAGATTGGGCACATATGCATCAGCACATATCTTTACTGTTTTACAATACAATATCAATGAGTAGCCAGCACCAATGTTACACCCTGGGTTAGTTACTGCTAAAGCAAGAAGACGAACGTGGGATCCCCTGGTAAAGTGGTAGCCAGCACAAGACTTTGCCAGGCTGGACTGGCCACTCCATAACAGGCAGACCTGTAGTGTGGGGTCCCCCTTCCACAATGTTAAATAGCCCCACCCGGGTCAGCATGAGGCTCAAATCCTAAGGGGAATTGGGCTTGCAAAACGCATACAGTCTGTCGTCCCAGGGGCAAACTGCCCTGTGCTGAATTAAGGCTCTTCCTGGCACCCCTGTTGCATTGGGTAGCAGGGTAAGAGTGAGAAGTTAAAAACAGATGAAATACTACTGTGGAGCTACAAGTCTGCGGTATCTTTACTCTGGCTGCATCTTTATGCTGTATCATACCTCCCAACTTCAGCGAGGGACTAGCATGTTGAGGGGAAGGGAGATGTCTAATGGGCAGCCATGCCCCTTGTCATGCTGCCGGGCACATGCATGTTAGTAATACCACATTTCACATCTGTATGTAGCACCCCTTTCCCTAGCACTCTGAAAGGGGTGGTGAAATATTGTCTTTCTTCGCTTCAGTGCCTCCACAGTGGACTGTAACTGGACCCACCAGGGGTTGACTCGGAAGCCCCTTTTACCTGACCACACTAACCCTATGAGTTTTATTTAGTGTATCCTGTATATACATATCGTGCTCCGTTTCTATCATTTAGTGTGCGCTGTTGGCACCATTGTCAATTTGGGCTGGACTATTAGTATTTATTTGAGACCCTTTTACCCCTTCATACTTTTATTGTTTACAGTTCTATCTAACTGTGTGGACTTATACTTTCCTTGCTGTGGTGCAATTGTTTTGAACATCTTCTCTGTGAAAGTGCAGGTTTATAGTGTGACATCCAATGTAACACTATTTATGTGAGACTTAACTATTTACAATCATGGCCAAAAGTTTTGAGAATGACACAAATATTGGTTTTCACAAATTTTTCTGCTTCAGTGATTTTAGACCTTTTTGTCAGATGTTGCTATGGTATACTTGTTAGCAACCCCTCCAGCCGGTACAACAAAACCCGGAGTCTGCTCTGAAGTCTGGTGTTCACTGTTGCCCCTAGTGGCGGGGACAGACTTAGTTGCAGACACACAGAGGGTCGAGAGATGCGTACCGGCTAAGGAGAACCCAGGAATAGAGCGTGATGATAGACAGCAGCGTGGGGTCCAGGCCAGAATCGGTGCTGGCAGCAGACAACGTAGCCAGAGAACAAACCAAGGTCAGGGGTCGCAGGCACAGGTTCAGAATCCAGGGACAGGCATAAGATCAGGGTCACTAGCAAAGGTTCAGATTCCAAATTCAGGCAATAGATCAGGGTCAGAAGCACAGGTTCAGAGTACAGGAACAGGCAAGGGTCATACACGGGTAATCAGTCTTAGGTTGAAACACCAACACAGGAACCTGGCCATCCTCCAAAAGTCTTTACTTCACTGTGTGTGCAGATGCACTCACACCTGGCTGCTGCCATTCCTGAGCAAGCTCTGGACTGGTGGGAGTGGGATCACTCACAATTTTACCTAATAACACAGCCATGAATAAAGAATGGTATCAAGACATCCTCCAAGAGCAACTTCTCCCAACCATCCAAGAACAGTTTGGTGAAGAACAATGCTTTTTCCAGCATGATGGAGCACCTTCTAACAATAGTTATAGGCTGTAGGCGCTCCGGCAGGCTGAGTAGCCGGGCGCATGTGTGACAGGCCAGCCTGTGGGCTGATTAATCTACAGGGGCTGTGCTTGATTCAGAGCTAGGCTCTGATTGGTGGTCTTCAGTACTTAAGGCAGTGAGGTCTGCAGCCTCACTGCCAGTTATAGTTCCTGTGTCCAGTCAGCTTAACCTGCTCTCTGCCTTGTTCCTGTTTTTTGGACTCGCTGCTGATTTCCCGTGTATGACCCTTGGCTTGGATTTGGACTTTGCTTGTGCTTCTTGTGACCCCTGGCTTGAATACCGATCTCCCGGTCTGCTCGTGACCCCTGACCTCTGCTTGGACCCCACTATGCTTGCCTGGGTTCTCCCCAGCTGGTACACACTTCACGACCCTCTGTCAGTCTGCGGCCCAGTCTGTCCCCACCATCAGGGGCTCCAGTGAACACCTGACTGACGGAGTAGACTCCGGGTTGTGTTGTGCCGGCTGGAGGGGTTCCTAACATTATAACCGGCCCACACATGGAGACGAGGTTGGAATGGATGCAAGCGGATCAACACCGTCTCCGGCACAAGCCCTAGCAGGCCATGTTGAGTCCTTGTATCAAATGATCCAGGGATTGGCTGAGCGTTTGTCCGTTCAAGAAGAAGCCGCGAAAACCTCACAACCCGCTCCGAGTTCCACCTGTGAACCTAAGATGAATTTGCCAGATTGGTTCTCTGGAAATAGATCCCTGTTTCGGAATTTCAGGGAGAGCTGCAAGCTCTATTTCCGGTTGAGACCCCGCTCCTCCGGTTCAGAGCAACAAAGAGTCGGGATTATCATTTCCCTCCTACAGGGTGACCCCCAGTCCTGGGCCTTTTCTTTGCCACAGACCAGTCCTGCCATGCAGTCCATAGACGCTTTCTTTGAGGCATTAGGTCTACTATATGATGACCCGGATCGAATGGCCTCCGCGGAAGCTCATCTACGGGCCTTGAAACAAGGCCGGCGGACGGCAGAGGAATACTGCGCTGAATTTCGTAGATGGTCACCCGACAGTGGATGGAATGACCCTGCCTTATGCAATTCAGTTTCGTCTCGGCCTGTCAGAACAGATTAAAGACTCTTTGGTGCAATACCCATCTCCTACCTCCCTGGAGGATCTGATGCACCTCTCCATTAAAATCGACAAGAGATTTAAAGAGTGGAAAACCGGAAAGGAGGCATCTTCACCTCCGTCCGCCTTCATTCCTGTTTCCACGGATGGTGAGGAGCCGATGCAATTAGGAGCGTATCGTCTCTCCCCTGAGGAAAGAGACAGGAGACGATCACAAGGCTTATGTCTCTATTGTGGCACTAAAGGCCACTTCTCCCGTTCCTGCCCAAATAAGCCGGGAAAAGACCATGCCTAGGGAACGAGGGGAAAGTTCACCTAGGTCTGCAAATTGTCTCCCCGAAAAATGCTGTATTGATCCCTGCACAGCTCATGTTCAGTGCTCGTTCTGTGGACCTGTCTGCCTTCATTGACAGTGGAGCTGCCGGCAACTTCCTTGACATCGGGTTTGCCCGCGCTGCTGGAATTCCGATGGTAAAACTCAAATCTGCTATTACTGTCTGTGGCTTAGATGGAAGTCCGTTACCTGGTGGCAAGATTTCCTGGGAGACCCCACCACTACAGTTGAATATCGGAGCTCTCCATTCTGAGTCAATAACCTTCTTCCTTATCGATTGTTTGTCAGTTCCCTTGATCCTGGGCCACCCATGGCTTTCCCGTCATAACCCTGTCATGGACTGGGTAAAAGGAGAAATTGTCCAGTGGAGCTCTTATTGTACACAGTCCTGCTTGTCACTGCCTCTGCGTGTGATTCAGTTTATTCTGGAGCAGCTTCCCTCCTAATATCATGAGTTCTGGGATGTGTTCTCCAAGAAGGCTGCTGATACTTTACCACCACATCGTGACTTCGACTGTGCCATCGAGCTTATTCCTGGTTCCAAGTTACCTAAGGGAGGCTTGTACTCCCTCTCTGGTCCAGAGACCAAATCCATGCAGGAATACATTGAAGAAAACTTGGAGAAAGGCTTCATCAGGCCATCTAAATCTCCTGTAGGAGCAGCATGCTTCTTTGTATCCAAAAAGGACGGAGGACTAAGACCTTGTATTGATTACCGGGGATTGAATCTTATCACAATCAAGAACACCTATCCCCTTCCGCTCATCTCAGTATTATTTGATCAGTTGAGAGGTGCTACTGTCTTCACAAAAATCGACCTTCGTGGAGCATATAACCTCATCCGTATCAAGGAAGGAGACGAGTGGAAGACGGCATTCAATACGCACTCTGGCCATTACGAGTATCTGGTCATGCCGTTTGGCCTTAGTAATGCACCTGCAGTGTTTCAGGACTTGATCAATGAGGTTCTTCGGGACTTCCTTGGTTGTTTCGTGGTCGTCTATTTAGATGATATCCTCATCTTTTCCAGATCTTTGCCCGCACATCAGAATCACGTCAAACAAGTTCTACGAAGATTGCGAGAGAATCACCTTTATGCCAAGCTGGAAAAGTGTGAGTTCGAGGTGCAGAAGGTATCTTTTTTAGGTTACATAATCTCTTCTGAGGGATTCTCCATGGATCCAACTAAGGTTCAGGCTATTTTGGATTGGGTGCAACCAAACAATCTTAAGGCGGTGCAGAGGTTCCTGTGCTTCTCCAACTATTATAGAAGATTCATTCATGGCTCTGCGGACATTGTGGCTCCCATTGTCGCTCTGACCCGTAAAGGAATGGATCCAACTAATTGGTTGCCCCAAGCAGTAGCCTCATTCTAAAGCCTGAAAAAAGCCTTTGTCTCCGCTCAGGTCCTTAGACACCCGGATCCAGCTAAGACATTTGTTCTTGAGGTCGACGCCTCTGACGCCGGTGCTGGTGCCATTCTATCGCAGAAGGATCCTCATACTAATCGACTACACCCATGTGCCTATTTCTCCCGTCAGTTCTCTTCAGCAGAAGCCAACTATGATGTCGGTAATAGAGAACTATTGGCAATCAAATGGTCCTTCGAAGAGTGGCGGCATTGGCTGGAGGGTGCTTCACATCAGATCTCTGTCATTACCGACCACAAGAACTTGCAGTATATTCAATCGGCCAAACGTCTAAATCCCAGACAAGCCCGTTGGTCGTTATTTTTTACCTGATTTAATTTCCTGATCACCTATCGACCAGGTTCCAAAAATGTCCGGGCAGATGCTCTGTCCAGAAGTTTCTTGGCACACCACATTCCAGTTACAAACCCAGAGCCTATTATTCCTCCTTCCATAATCCATGCTGGGTTAACCCAGGATCTGAGTATCACTCTTCAGAGATTACAGAGATTAGCCCCTGATACTACTCCGGAGCGACGTCTCTTTGTCCCAGTTCATCTAAGGAAAGCGGTCCTTACAGAGGCGCATAATAATTAGGTCTGCTGGACATCCTGGAATAAACAAGACGTTGGAAATCCTTTCCCGTACGGTCTGGTGGCCATCCTTGTCTGCTGATGTCAAGAGTCATGTCCTCTCATGTGAGATTTGTGCCAGAAACAAAGTCCCCAGGACTCGCCCGGTAGGTCAGTTGGTTCCATTGCCCATTCCTGCAAAACCTTGGACACATTTGTCCATGGACTTTATTGTTGATTTGCCACCTTCTGCAGGACACAATACTATTTGGGTTGTGGTAGACCGGTTCAGCAAAATGGCACATTTCATCCCATTAACCAGGCTTCCTACCGCTCGAGATCTGGCCATTCTCTTCATACAACATATTTTCCGGCTCCATGGACTTCCTTCTGATATTGTTTCCGATCGTGGTTCACAATTCATAGCGCAATTCTGGAAATCCTTCTGCACCCTTCTCGGAATCAGGATCAGTCTGTCATCTGCATACCACCCTCAGTCTAATGGGCAAACTGAAAGGGTCAACCAGTCACTTGAACAGTTCCTCCGATGTTATTCTTCTGAATTCCATGACAATTGGTCCACTTTGCTGCCCTGGGCAGAGTTTGCCTACAATAACTCATCTCACTCAGCTACTCAAACTTCCCCGTTCTACTGTAACTTCGGTTTCCATCCCAGGTCTAATTCTCTATATTCTCTCAAATCTGCTGGTATCCCGGAGATTCGTCCCACAGCTGCTGATCTGAAAGTAATTTGGAGGAAAGTTCAGTCCTCCTTGAAGAAGTCCTCATTGTCTTCTAAAAAAAAATTGGATCGCCACCGTACCACCTGCTCATTCAAAGTGGGCCAGAAAGTGTGGCTGTCAACTCGAAATGTTAGGCTCAGACAGCCTTGTAAGAAACTGGGGCCTAAATTTATTCGTCCGTTCATGATTACCAAACAGATCAATCCGGTAGCTTTTAGATTGAAGATTCCTGGCTCACTAAAGATCACCAACGCGTTTCATTGTTCGTTACTTAAGCCAGTATTATACCCGAATCAATCCCAGCCTACAGGGCTTTCTGTGGGAAATAGGAACATACCACAAAAATTTTTGGTCCAGAAGATTCTCGACTCTAAAAGAGTGCAGGGGCAGGTGCACTTCCTAGTACAGTGGAAAAATCGTGGACTAGAAGAGCGGTCCTGGGTCCTGCAAAGACGGCTTCATGCTGCCAAACATTTAAAAGAATTTTTCAAAAAATTCCCTAGGAAACCTGGGTGTCGGGGTTCTTTGACCCCTCCTCAAGTGGGATGTACTGTTAGACAGTCGCGGCGGCCGCGGGCACCGCCACGACACACATTACCTCTCTCCGACGTCCCGGCCGTCGCCATGACGACCGGGACGTCACTTCCGGTATCCAGGGAAACGGCCGGACGCCGAAAATAGGCTGTAGGTGCTCCGGCAGGCTGAGTAGCCGGGCGCATGTGTGACAGGCCAGCCTGTGGGCTGATTAATCTACAGGGGCTGTGCTTGATTTAGAGCTAGGCTCTGATTGGTGGTCTTCAGTACTTAAGGCAGTGAGGTCTGCAGCCTCACTGCCGGTTATAGTTCCTGTGTCCAGTCAGCTTAACCTGCTCCCTGCCTTGTTCCTGTTTTTTGGACTCGCTGCTGATTTCCCGTGTATGACCCTTGGCTTGAATTTGGACTTTGCTTGTGCTTCTTGTGACCCCTGGCTTGAATACCGATCTCCCTGTCTGCTCGTGACCCCTGACCTCTGGCTTGTATACCGTACTCCCTGTCTGCTCGTGACCCCTGACCTCTGCTTGGACCCCACTACGCTTGCCTGGGTTCTCCCCAGCTGGTACACACTTCACGACCCTCTGTCAGTCTGCGGCCCAGTCTGTCCCCACCATCAGGGGCTCCACTGAACACCTGACTGACGGATTAGACTCCGGGTTGTGTTGTGCCGGCTGGAGGAGTTCCTAACATGGATTACCTTCGGGTTTTGGTTTTGGCAAAAGCACCCTTGTGTGTTTTGGTTTTGTTTTGCAATTTTGTTTAAAACTCAATTTTTTGGGCCTAAAATAACCTAATTTAGTGCTGCACCTGTTTCTTGGATAAGTAAGGTAATTGTAAAGCTAATAAATTATGAAAAAAACAGTTTAATTCCTGGTAGGCCGTCATTAATTCTACACACAAACCAGATTGTCTTCCTCTCCATCTATGCCGATTGGAAATGCAGCCATGGTCTTTGGGTGTATATTACACTCTACACTTATAGTTAAATATATAAAGAAATGGACAAAGGCAGTTTGGTTTCTGTCTGTATAGGTCCCCCTCCACTTGTAGAAATATTAAAAAATTCAGCCGGTATAGACTGTACAATATAAATTGAAATAGACAAAGGCAGTTTGGTTTCTGTCTCTATAGGCCCCCCTCCACTTGTTGAAAATACTAAAAAATTCAGCCGGTATAGACTGTACAATATAAATTGAAATAGACAAGGGCAGTTTGGTTTCTGTCTCTATAGGCCCCCCTCCACTTGTTGAAAATACTAAAAAATTCAGCCGTTATAGACTGTACAATATAAATTGAAATGGACAAAGGCAGTTTGGTTTCTGTCTCTATAGGCCACCCTTCAGTTGTAGAAAATACTAAAAAATGCAGCCGTTATAGACTGTACAATATGAATTGAAATGGACAAAGCCAGTTTGGGGTCAGCCTGTGTATGACACCTTACCCTTATTGAGAAATTGCCAAAACAGCAGCCTTTCAAGACTGTACGTGATATAGAATTGCCCCAAGTCCCTTTCCTATTTGGGGATGACACCTTACCCTTATTGAGAAATTGCCAAAACAGCAGCCTTTCAAGACTGTATGTGATATAGAAATGCCCCAAGTCCCTTTCCTATTTGGGGATAGATTGCACCCTACACTTAAATAGAAAGTTTTAAAAAGATGTTATCATCATCATCTTCAGCTTCCTCCTCACCCTCATCAGTGTGTAGGTCATCATCACAGACTATCAATTCATCGCCGCTTGAATCCGCCATTAGACAACAGTCAGTGCTTGGATGTCTTTGATGATGAAGGCCTTCCTCGTGGAAGATGTAGTTCATTTTTATGAACATAATTTTCTCAACATTTTTTGGAAGTAACCTCCTACGGCGATCACTGACTAGGTTCCCGGCTGTGCTGAATACTCGTTCAGAGTACACACTGGAGGGTGGGCAGCTTAGGTATTGCAAAGCAAGTTTGTACATGGGTTTCCAAGTGGCCCTCTTTTCTTCCCAGTAAGGAAAGGGACTGTCTGACATTTCCATATCAATTACCTCTTGAAAATAATCCTCCACCATCCTTTGCATGTTAATACTCGGATTTGATGGAGTTATGGGCAAGGTCACAAATTTTTGGGAAAAATCCTTCAAACCAGCCCAGATGTTAAACTGTTATGGTCTGCCCCCTGTGTCTTCCCTGCTTCTTTTTTGAAAATTTATTTTTTTACGAGCAGCAGCTGTTTGAGAAACTGAAGGAGGACACGTCGTCAAACCAAGGCCCAGTTCAGCGGACAACTTGCTGAGCAATAGCTCCTTGCAAAAGTTCACATCTTGCTCATTTTGAAGCAAAGACTCAATGTAGGTCTTAAACCTTGGATCAAGCACAGTGGCCAAAACGTAGTCATCCGAGTTCAAGATTTTAATAACATTGTGAAGTGAATTAAGTACTTGATCTACAAGGCCAACATACTTTGCAGATTTGTTTGCTTTCATCTCCTCCTTCAGTTTCTCAAGCTGCTTTTCCAATAGTCTATTTAAAGTAATGACTTGGCTCAAGCTAGCAGAGTCTGCACTCACTTCACACGTCACAATTTCAAATGGTTTCAGCACCTTGCACAGCACTGAAAGGATTCCCTACTGTGCAAGAGTGAAATACATCCCCCCTCCTTTCCCAATGTCATGGCTTGTGCAATACGCTTGGATGGCTTTGCGCTGTTCCTCCATCCTCTGAAGCATGTACAGGGTGGAATTCCACCTAGTTAACACCTCTTGCTTAAGTTGGTGGAAGGGCAAGTTAAACTGTTCTCGGAGCTGCTGTAATCTCCTACATGCTGTGGCAGAATGCCTTAAATGCCCTGAAATTTTACGGGCCACCGAAAGCATCTCCTGCACCTCACGGTTATTTCTTAGAAAGCTCTGCACCACCAAGTTGATGGTGTGAGCAAAACAGGGAATGTGCTGGAAATCACCCAGCTGTAATGCTCGCACTATATTGTTGGCGTTATCAGAAATGACTCTCCTGGGAAAGTCCAAGTGGTATAAGCCATGTATCAATCACATCTCTTAGCTTTTGTAACAAATTGTCAGCTGTATGCCTGTTAGTGAAGCCGGTGATACAAAGAGTGGCCTGCCTGTGACAAATGTTACGTAGTGGTGTACATGCTGCTGCTGTTCCTGCTGGTGAAGGCAAATGACCAACCCAGTGGGCTGTCACAGTCATATAGTCTTTGATTTGCCCACTTCCACTTGTCGACATATCTGTGGTTAAGTGGACAGGGGGCAGAATGGCATTTTTCAGCGCAATCTCTACATTTTTACACTTTTTGGTATAGTTGTGGAATAGCTTTATGGGAAAAATGGTGTCGCAATGGAAATCTGTAATGCAGACTCAAAACCTCAATTAACTGTGAAAAACCAGCTGCGTTTATTGTGGATATTGGACGCAGATCTAACACTAACATGGTAGCCATGGCGTCTGTGATTCGCTTGGCGACTGGGTGACTGCTGTCATATTTGCTTCCCCTAGCAAATGATTGTTTCACAGTTTATTGTTGAAATGTAGGACTGCTCTTTTTCTTGGCCTTCCTCTGGGATGACGATTCACCCCCAGCAGCAGCAACAGCAGCAGCAGTGGGACTAACGCTTTCTTCAGAGGAATCAAATATAGTGCAGGAGTCATCCAGCCTTACTAAGTGGGATGCAGGGCTAACTCCGAGCGCTACTGAGGATATTGATGAGGATGGTGTTGTGGGTGTATTTTGTAGCCGTTGGGATGTCGGTGACCGAAGGGTCCTAGCTGATGATGGAGTGCTTGTAATTTTTTTGGAAGAACTTACAGCTTTTCCCAACACTTTGCCATGAACTCTCGTCAAATGGCGTAACATAGACGAGGTTCCAAGATGGTTAAGGTCCCTCCCTCGACTGACTGTGGCTTGACATACACTACAAATGGCTATACAACTGTTGTCTGGATTTGGGTAGAAGTAATTCCACACATAAGAAGTGGATTTTTTTGTGTTATGCCCCGGCATGACAATGGCCTTTTTCTTGTCACGTGCCAGAACTGCTGCCACTGGTGCAGGACTTACACAAACAACCTCATCAACATCCTCATTAGCGCCCTCGTCTCCTACACAAATCTCTTCCTCATCCTCTTCTAATTCCAAAGTGGCATCCTCAATTTGTGTATCACCGGCTACACTTGGGCTGTTCAGGCACACTCTCCACAGGGATTGGTGTCATTTCTGATTCAGAGCATACATTATCCTCTAATGCCTTACTGTTTTCTTGTAGCTCGTCTTTCACGCGTAACAGTAGTTGTGCACCACTTTTAGACTCCAAATTACTTGGTCACGAGTGACCGTACAAGAAGGCGGCACAGTAACATTTTTTGATCTGCCACTAATAGAGAAAGGCGAAGGCCTCATTCTTTCTTTGCCACTCCTTGCGTAGAATGGCATGTTGGCAAATTTTTTTTTTAGAGGCAGTTAACTTTTCCTCAGTTACACTTCTTTTTCGCTTCAACACGGTAAAAAAAAAAATTGTGTGTTTTTTTTCCTTTAAAGACTATGTACTTTTACATAGGCTTTACTAGATGATGTACTGGGAACACTACCATCAGGACTGGTGCCAGCACCTGCTTGCTGATCCTGCTCATATGTGGACTGCTTTTAATCCATTTTAATGAGTGCAAAATATTCAATAGATAGTGCTGCAAAATATGGCATAGATACTGCTGCTAAATATGACTTTTTGCAGCCAGAAAAATTATTGCTTCACACTGGGGAATATGGGACACCCCAAAGCACTTGTAGTGCAAAATATTGTATAGATAGATACTGCTGCTAAATATGACTTTTTGCAGCCAGAAAAATTATTGTTTCACACTGGGGAATATGGGACACCCCAAAGCACTTGTAGTGCAAAATATCGTATAGATACTGCTGCTAAATATGACTTTTGGCAGCCAGAAAAATTATTGTTTCACACTGGGGAATATGGGACACCCTAAAGCACTTGTAGTGCAAAATATTGTATAGATACTGCTGCTAAATATGACTTTTGGCAAGCCAGAAAAATTATTGTTTCACACTGGGGAATATGGGACACCCCAAAGCACTTGTAGTGCAAAATATTGAAAAAAATGCCTCCTCTATTCTCCTATCTTCCTGCTCTAACAATTGCTAATAGAATTGGTATCAGAATTTAAATAATAATAGAAAGAATAAGGTGTACAATTATTGCTCTGTCCCTGCTCTAATACAGCCTGTGACCTAACCCTGCTCTCTCCCTCTGTCAAATGGCGATGGATTGCTGTGTAGGCGGGTATTTATGCATTTCAAATATCGCGAGAACCGAGCTCTGAGATCCGACTACGTCACAATGACGTTTTGCCTCGATTTCGAATCCGAATGGGCGGAAGAGTACCGAGCCGACTCTCCCGCCCATTCAGATTCAGATCTCGGGGAACCGAGCCCGCCCATCTCTAGTTCATAGAATCAAAATCACTCCCACCCTGACAGGTTGAGGAGAAGGGGAAATGTACATCAAAAGGAGAGGTTAACCTCCAAAGCCGATGCTAGGAAGAAGAGTGTTCTGCATTCACTTTGTACCCTCTAGTACAGGGCCTTTAATTAGGAATAATAACATAACCTTCATTAACCCTATTAGGTATGTCTAACACGTCTTGGCTGCCTCAGCGCTCAGCAACATATGTCCATCCTCTCCCGAGACCCTATTTATGCTCTTTTGAGCATATGCAGTGGAACCCCATTTGGGCTTTCAGTTTCACTATAAGTTTTAAGAATTATGTTAATTATCACAGTGGAACTGATATCTCAAACAGAGCTCCACTGCACACTCCTCTGAGTAAGCTCTGAAGAGTATAGCAGTGGCCTCAGGAGCGCTAAATAAATACTCATCACTAGGACGCCCCCAAAACACTTTTGATGGCTAGTTACGCTCCTGATGAACTATATATTGTTCAAGGACAATACTATGTGAGGAAACTTGACCTAGATTAGTAGGATGTTCCCAAGAGACAGATCAGCTGGAGAAGATAGAAGTCGAGATACTGTTATAGACACGGAAGAGTAGATTCCCTGGTGCAGATGGTGTATAGGTGGTGGAGATGGGTACAGAGTGGTTATGGGCACAGAGATAGAGTTATGGCAAAAAGTTTAATAAAATTAAAATAGAAGACAACCTGACAACCTCAAAATTAAGGTCCAGACCATAAATACATTTTCTATAACAGGTAATTTACATGGCACAAGCAAACATAATATCTAAAATCAACAGTGATCTAAAGCATAGTTGCCCTAAGGTATCTAGGATGAAGAATCTGTACTCAGAGATAATAGGCGTTCGGTAAGCAGTCATTTCAAATCATAATCTCCATCTTGTTGATTAGCAATTAGTATAAGTGCATGTAGGATCTCCTACAGTATTCACGATTCACTCTGTCTCACTGCCCCTGTAGGAAAACTTCTTTGAATTTGAATTCAGATGCACTTAATCAATGAGTAATGCTTTTTATAATAATTTGCCCTAATAAAACTATCCCACAAGCTGGCCAAAAGACTAGTGTGAGATAGTTATGCCATCATGTGGACTGCAGAGGAACTGCTGTGTCTAACGTTACCCCTAAAAACATCAGGGCCTGCAAGAAAACTTTAGATTCAGGGTCGGCGCCAACTAAACGGTTGAGGGTGCCTAGAACACTGAATGAGTGATATAATGTCACATAATGACACATAGTGACACAGTGTCACTCATGCAGTGTTTTTAATGTCTCCTGCAATCTCACACATGGAAAGCCAGGTTTAGACTGTGCATAAACATATATATATATATATATATATATATATATATATTTAAAACATACTTGCCCACTCTCCCAGAATGTCCGGGAGACTCCCGAATTCTGGGTAGGTCTCCTGGGAGAGCAGACAAATCTCCTGCATCCTGCCCATCGGGTGGCAAAATGACGCAATTCTTGGGTAATTTTGGCCCCACCCACCACGACAAAATGACACAACCCTAACCCCGCCCTCTCACCACTCCCCCTTCCCCTCCCCAGGATCTCCCAGATGCCAGCTACATAAAGTTGGCAGGTATGATTTAAAACATCCAACACTCATTTACGTCTGACACTATCACTGCTGTATTGCTGCTGTTTAGTTATTGTGGAAGATTAACCTCTGCTGCAGAAAGAATGAAGAAATCCTGGATAGAGTTTCAAGTTCTGCTGCAGGGTATTAATGGGTGCATGATATGACTGTACTATGGAGATGTCCTGCTATGATGATAGAGACAGAACAGAGAGTGCATACATGGGTTACACTCTCAAAAGAAAGCAGGGTATAGCAGGGAGGTGGACTCTCTTTCTGATGTTTGCCGATTCACCAGGTACAACTGTTCATTCTGGTAATGCTCAATCAGCTGAACAACACTAGGGAATACCTGAGGAAAGGAGAGAGGTTCAGGCATTACCGATGTGTAGAAGAAGGCCATACATTATGAAACAAGTTATAAAACGGGAGGAAATAGAAGTGTACGTTTTGATGTTCAGAGAGAGAACATATGGAGACAAGACAAGCAGGTTTATCATCAAGATCATCATCAACATTTATTTATATAGCGCCAGCAAATTCAGTAGCGCTTCATAATTGGGAACAAACACAGTAATAAAACAATATTTGGTAAAACAGGGATGTACAGTGCATCTGGAAAGTATTCACAGCGCTTCACTTTCTCCACATTTTGTTATGTTACAGCCTTATTGCAAAATGGAATAAATTCCTTTTTTTCCCTCAAAATTCTACACACAATACCCCATAATGACAACGTGAATTTTTTGGGGGGGAGATTTTTGCAAATTTATCAAAAATAAAAAACTAAGAAATCACATTTACATAAGTATTCACAGCCTTTGTCATGAAGTTCAAAATTGAGCTCAGGTGCATCCTGTTTCCACTGATCATCCTTGAGATGTTCCTACAGCTTAATTGGAGTCCACCTATGGTAAATTCAGTTGATTGGACATGATTTTCAAAGGCACACACCTGTCTATATAAGGTCCCACACTTGACAGTACATGTCTGAGACAAACCAATCCGAGACAGGATTGTCACGAGGCACAAATCTGGCGAAGGGTACAGAAAAATATCTACTTCTTTGAAGGTCCCATTGAGTACAGTGGCCTCCATCATCTGTAGATGGAAGAAGTTTGGAACCACCAGTACTCTTCCTAGAGCTGGCCGACCGTCTAAACTGAGCGATCAGGGGAGAACGGCCCTAGTCAGGGAGGTGACCCAGAACCCGATGGTCACTTTGTCAGAGGTACAGCATTCCTCTGTGGAGAGAGGAGAACCTTCCAGAAGGACAACCATCTCAGCAGCAATCCACCAATCAGGCCTGTATGGTAGAGTGGCCAGACAGAAGCCACTCCTTAGTAAAAGCACATGGCAGGCCGCCTGAAGTTTGCCAAAATGCACCTGAAGGACTCTCAGACCATGAGCAACAAAATTCTCTGGTCTGATGAGACAAAGATTGAACTCTTTGGCATAAATGCCAGTCGTCATGTTTGGAGGAAACCAGGCACCACTCATCACCTGGTCAATGCCATCCCTACAGTGAAGCATGGTGGTGGCAGCATCATGCTGTGGGGATATTTTTCAGCGGCAGGAACTGGGAAACTAGTCAGGATAGAGGGAAAGATGAATGCAGCAATGTACAGAGACATCCTGGATGAAAACCTGCTCCAGAGCACTCTTGACCTCAGACTGGGGCGATGGTTCATCTTTCAGGAGGACAACGACCCTAAGCACACAGCCAAGATATCAAAGGAATGGCTTCAAGACAACTCTGTGAATGTCCTTGAGTGGCCCAGCCAGAGCCCAGACTTGAATCCGATTGAACATCTCTGGAGAGATCTGAAAATGGGTGTGCACTGACGCCTCCTATCCAAC
Source organism: Mixophyes fleayi (assembly GCF_038048845.1). Lineage (NCBI taxonomy): Eukaryota > Metazoa > Chordata > Amphibia > Anura > Limnodynastidae > Mixophyes > Mixophyes fleayi. The sequence goes on from NC_134405.1 coordinate 64,174,107, forward strand.
CTGATGGAGCTTGAGAGGTGCTGCAAAGAGGAATGGGTGAAACTGCCCAAAGATAGGTGTGCCAAGCTTGTGGCATCATATTCAAAAAGACTTGAGGCTGTAATTGCTGCCAAAAGTGCATCAACAAAGTATTGGGCAAAGGCTGTGAATACTTATGTACATGTGATTTCTTAGTTTTTTATTTTTAATAAATTTGCAAAAATCTCCCAAAAACTTTTTTCACATTGTCATTATGGGGTATTGTGTGTAGAATTTGGAGGGAAAAGAGGAATTTATTCCATTTTGGAATAAGGCTGTAACATAACAAAATGTGGAAAAAGTGAAGCGCTGTGAATACTTTCCGGATGCACTGTAGGAAGGCCCTGCTCGAAAACTTATAATCTATGGGATAAGTTGTCTATAGTGTAAATGTTGTGTATAGCTGCTTGTAAATGTTGGGTATGGCTACTTGTGAATGTTGTGTATAGCTGCTTGTAAATGTTGTGTATAGCTACTAGTAAATGTTGTGTATAGCTACTAGTAAATGTTGTGTATAGCTGCTTGTAAATGTTGTGTATAGCTGCTTGTAAATGTTGTGTATAGCTACTTGTAAATGTTGTGTATAGCTACTAGTAAATGTTGTGTATAGCTGCTAGTAAATGTTGTGTATAGCTGCTTGTAAATGTTGTGTATAGCTGCTTGTAAATGTTGTGTATAGCTACTTGTAAATGTTGTGTATAGCTACTAGTAAATGTTGTGTATAGCTACTAGTAAATGTTGTGTATAGCTGCTTGTAAATGTTGTGTATAGCTGCTTGTAAATGTTGTGTATAGCTACTAGTAAATGTTGTGTATAGCTACTTGTAAATGTTGTGTATAGCTACTAGTAAATGTTGTGTATAGCTACTAGTAAATGTTGTGTATAGCTACTAGTAAATGTTGTGTATAGCTGCTTGTAAATGTTGTGTATAGCTACTAGTAAATGTTGTGTATAGCTACTTGTAAATGTTGTGTATAGCTGCTTGTAAATGTTGTGTATAGCTGCTTGTAAATGTTGTGTATAGCTGCTTGTAAATGTTGTGTATAGCTACTAGTAAATGTTGTGTATAGCTGCTTGTAAATGTTGTGTATAGCTGCTTGTAAATGTTGTGTATAGCTACTAGTAAATGTTGTGTATAGCTGCTTGTAAATGTTGTGTATAGCTACTAGTAAATGTTGTGTATAGCTACTAGTAAATGTTGTGTATAGCTACTAGTAAATGTTGTGTATAGCTGCTTGTAAATGTTGTGTATAGCTGCTTGTAAATGTTGTGTATAGCTACTAGTAAATGTTGTGTATAGCTACTAGTAAATGTTGTGTATAGCTACTAGTAAATGTTGTGTATAGCTGCTTGTAAATGTTGTGTATAGCTACTTGTAAATGTTGTGTATAGCTACTTGTAAATGTTGTGTATAGCTACTAGTAAATGTTGTGTATAGCTACTAGTAAATGTTGTGTATAGCTGCTTGTAAATGTTGTGTATAGCTACTAGTAAATGTTGTGTATAGCTACTTGTAAATGTTGTGTATAGCTGCTTGTAAATGTTGTGTATAGCTGCTTGTAAATGTTGTGTATAGCTGCTTGTAAATGTTGTGTATAGCTGCTTGTAAATGTTGTGTATAGCTGCTTGTAAATGTTGTGTATAGCTGCTTGTAAATGTTGTGTATAGCTACTAGTAAATGTTGTGTATAGCTACTAGTAAATGTTGTGTATAGCTGCTTGTAAATGTTGTGTATAGCTACTAGTAAATGTTGTGTATAGCTACTAGTAAATGTTGTGTATAGCTACTAGTAAATGTTGTGTATAGCTGCTTGTAAATGTTGTGTATAGCTGCTTGTAAATGTTGTGTATAGCTACTAGTAAATGTTGTGTATAGCTACTAGTAAATGTTGTGTATAGCTACTAGTAAATGTTGTGTATAGCTGCTTGTAAATGTTGTGTATAGCTACTTGTAAATGTTGTGTATAGCTACTTGTAAATGTTGTGTATAGCTACTAGTAAATGTTGTGTATAGCTACTAGTAAATGTTGTGTATAGCTGCTTGTAAATGTTGTGTATAGCTACTTGTAAATGTTGTGTATAGCTACTAGTAAATGTTGTGTATAGCTACTAGTAAATGTTGTGTATAGCTACTAGTAAATGTTGTGTATAGCTACTTGCACTGGAAAGCTTTGTTGAGTAAAGCATGAAAAATGGTAGAACATTCAACAAGACTAAGTATGTTATTATCTATCAGATCTATACGTTACATAATCAGTCTATGCGATACAAGACGTGCTATGTAACCATCTTCCACATATGCAAATACTAGCAAGTTCCTACGATCTTCTGTGAAGAGGTGATAGCACCATAACATGGTGGAAAATTAAATAAAATGGATGGAGTGTTGAGTATTAAATTCCGTTACTACAAACTAGCCATTAAACACTATGGGGCTCATTTACAAAGCATAAAGCCAATGAGATACAGCGATAAATCTGACTTGGAGATCTTGTATGCCTTGATTTGCACAAGTCTGCCTAAGTTTTTGTCAAAGCTCATGCTTTTATGAGCCATATGGCAGAGTTTTCTGAAGGGCAGATGTTTGCATAGCCAACGGGAGAATTTGGGCACAGTGATGGTGTTCTGTGCATCAGTACAAAACCAATACATTATTCATTTTCTACAGTGAAACTGACCATACAGGATTGGCACATGTATTACCATACTACCTGGCAGGCACAGCAGCTACTTACCACAGTCACAGCAAAAATCATTATGAAACATTAACCTATATTGCTACCATACCATGAAAAGCTAATAGTATTATGACTGATCCTATCAGGAGGCAGATTGAGGCAGCTGGTCTGCCCCTGTCTTAGTGTGACTATGGCACATACCCCACTGCTCGCTTACCTCCTCATGCTGCTTGCCCTCCTTCCCCAATGAAATCCCGCGGTTGCCCACAGCTCGTATGGGGATGTTGTAAACATGGCCATTGTTGAGCACAGCCAGGGTATACGGCTGCAGCTGACTCTGTGCCTTGCTCAAACGCACCAAGAAACAGCCATTCTACAGATAAGACATACAGAAAAGTTATTAGGAAGGGCTAGAAGAGGCTGTTGCTGGAAACCTGACCTGGAGTCAGTAAACTGAGGTGGGTCAAGCTTATTATAGGGACTGAGTTTGTCACAGCCTGTATTGGATATTCGTGACACATGAGATATAACGAATGAACTACTGTACATCTGGCTTCACTACAATCCACCAAGTCAGACATTCCCAGCTAAGGCTGTTGACCGGACAGTAGAATTAGTTCAGATGGGGTAATAGGACATGTTTTAGGGACAGATTATGTTGAGTTTCAGGAAAGGATCATATACAATGACCAAGGAGCTATGACAAATGAACAGACAGAGAAACAGGACTGATTATTGGCTGAAGTTACAAGCCACAAAGATACACAGAAGTAGGATGGAAGTGTAGAGCAATATAGAGTATAGATCAGTGATGAGCAACCTGATACACTTCAGGGGCCACATGGGGTGGCCCTCTAACCAGTTAAAACAATTAGTAAAGGAGACACCTAAATGTTTTAATATATGAGTAGACATTTTAAACAAGTGTTACAAGCTATAACCAATAAATCAGACAATAAACGAGGAAGGAGCTGGAAGCCGCAGGTGAAGGCCCGAGGGCCGTCTGTTGCCCATCATTGGTAGAGCTCATGTGAGAGAGGATACAATTGAAAAACAGGAATTGCAAGAAGCAATATGTTGTATCAGTCAAATGTATATAATAACAAGACAAAGGTAGTTCTGTCCAAGTGGTTGGGTCTCTAGATGTACTGCGGTGAGTGTAGTGCAATATGGGTAGTTAGCAATAAATCAAGATCAGTGTATTTAATTATAGATAATGTGGGTCAGTATAGCATTAATCACAGTGTCTTCTGTGATGGCTCTAGGCACAAAGCTCTCTGTATATACACCCAGCTGTTGTGCAATTGGTGAGCCGTATAATGGGAAATAGGTGGAGTTATAAAAGCACAATGGAGGTAATCTCATGGTGTGTTTATAGAAATCTGCTTAATAAGCTCTCAGTTATTAATCTTTACCTTATTAACTGTGCGCAGAGCTATCTCTGCTTCTCTGCGATCCATCTCTCCTGCGTACCAAGGTTTGTCCATCACTCCCGTGTCCTGTATCACAATGCAGCACAACATTCATTTACAGTTCATTCAATGAAGAATCCTTATTGCTCAACATTCAGAAATGACTGTAGAAGCAGCAAACCAGGGCCACAATCTGAATAGGACATGATACTGCTAACAACATACATAACATACATAAGACGGGCAGCACAGCGATAGGCAAAGTTGGGGTTCAATACCGACCAACACCGTAGTCCAAACATATACTGGTAGGCTAATTGGCAGCTGACTACAATGGACTTTAGTGAGTGTGGTAGGGAATTTAGACTGTAAGCAGAAATGGAGCAGGGACGGATGTGAATTATTACATATTATCTGCACAGTGCTGCATAATATGGTGGTGCTTTATAAATAAATAGTAATATAATAAGCCAACAGTATGCATATTGAGTAATTTAGTATTGTACTTGGTGACACTTGTTTGGATAAGGTCCAGTAATACCGATCACAGGGGGTTGAATGCAAAATAATATAACAATTTGTGCAAATGTATACTTTGTCCCATAGTACAATATTGCACCTTATAGCTGGATTTACTCCTACATGAGGCCCAAAGTAAGGCTGCCATCTGTACAGTTTTTGCTGGACAGTTTTCAGACTGCCCTAAATTTCGAGTTTCTCTGTTCTTGAAACCTGAACACTTTAAAGTGTTCTAGAACTGAAAACCGAAATGATTTCTTACAAATGCACAAATCTAAAACAAATCATTGCAGGAAAAGGGAATAAGCAATACATAGATTTTTTTTAAACTTAAGCAGAAACATAACAGAGATCAAAAGCATAAATAAATTACAATATGCACTCTTAATATTTTCTTTATTAAACCAAAAGATAGCACACACGTGGGACAAGCTGTTTTCTCATCAATAACCATCAAATACACTATATTATAGTAGAAGAAAGTACACATCATTTTAAAGGACAATATTTGTTTGCTTGTTTATATTGTAACACTAGAGGAAAAATAGGAAGTGACACACTTCTATTAGGAAGAAGGCACACATCACTTTAAATGAACATTATGTTAAGATATGCCAGCTGCACCACCCTGATCAAGCCCAATCTTGTCTGATCTTGGAAGCTAAGCAGGCTTGGGCTGGGTTAGTACTTGGATGGGAGACCACCTGAGGACACCAAGTGCTGTAGGCTAAAGTATAATTAATAAAATTCTATTGTTGTTGTATAATGTACCAATAGCGCATAGTACACTTTATTTGTTTTTGTTCAATTGGATGTTACCCTAAGATGTATATTCCTGCCATTGGAGGTAGCACAGGGGAATCTAAAACATTTATTTATTACACTATATTATAGTGTTTATGATGCGGACACAGCTAAAATGCCTGCTGTTATAGAGATCATTGAACTGTATGGTAAATGCATCCTCCATAATAAATGAATCACTGGAGACACCTGGATTACAGCATGTACTATGTTATGTGCATTCAGCGCTGCAGTGGGTATGGAGAACACATTTACCATAGAGATCAATAATCTCTGTTGATAACAAGAAGTTCTAGTTACGGTCACAGGTAATATACAATAGTGTGCACTCCATATCCCCCTGTTAATGTCATGAAAGGAGACTGGACTTGATGTGATAGCTACACATTTGTACAGTGCACCTTTTCTATACCGATAGCAGAGCAAGCAGGTGTGCGCTATGATGTGCACTGACAGACCATCTAAGTGTGCTGCTAGAGGGCTGTACATGTAGGTATATTATATATTCTATGCTTAGAACATAATTAAATAGCCAATATGTTACAGAAACGGATAGCGGATAGCTTAATAATGGAAAAAGAACATAAATTATATATAAATATATATGAGAGTCAACTAATTCTATATATATATTTCACACATTTGTGGAGATAAAGTCCCCCTTGTAAGGAGACATTGACTGGAGAAGAGTCATTTATTCTCCAAAAGCATGCACTATTGATGTCATTAGTTCCACATTGTACTTCTATGACAATTACACGGTGAGACAGGCATACTAAGCCCATAATAGCCCAGCAAAATATAGCTCTCCACAGCCAAACATAGAAACAGTGCCACCAGATGCACTGCATTGTGGAATATGAGCACATTACTTTACTCATTATTATATATCGCCAACACATGTGCTTACTCACCACCGACTGAAGACTGGATTTCTCTTCACTGCCTGTGGAAAAGCGAGAGTTCATTTCTTACTGATATGTGTGTGTGTGTGTATATATATATATATATATATATATATATATATATATATAATATTTATGCTTAGTGGACTGTGTTAGTCTGTCTGTGTGTGGAAAAAATAAAACCAAGCTGCAGCGCCACCTGCTGGGCGCAGTTATACACTGACCTACTAAATTCTTAGTGTGTGTGGGAAAAAAAATTCAGAAAGGGCTGAAATTTGGTATACTAAGATGTTTTTAATTTGTTAATTGTTAAAAGTGTTTATAAAGATTTAAAAAATATATATATATATTTCTTGAAGGAGAAGTGACAGTGGGGAGTGGTTGGTGGTTGCCGGGGGTGACAGTGGGGAGTGGTTGGTGGTTGAGGCCTGGGCTATGGCCCAAATGCATGACAAGAACCTTTTTAACACCTTAAGTAGCTTGATTTGACTAGAATGCATGAGTACCATGCACGGGTTAACTTGTATGTATATATATATATATATATATATATATATATATATATATTGTGACAAAGGGAGTGGTTTGTCACAGGCTTCTAAAAGAGGAGGTATTTAGCTGGCAATTTGCAGAGGAAGGCTACAGAGTTACACATTTGTACAGTCACCTAAGTTATAGAGATACAGGTGGAGAACATTTGTGTGGCAAAATAACAGTGAAGAGTCTGGTGGATTCAGTCACAGTCAGCATCCCACCACACTGTGCAGAAGACTTGGGTGGAGGCACTGAAGAGAGAGAGAACATTTCACCACCCTTTCGGTGTGCTAGGGACAGGGGCGCTACACTTAGAATACGTTTTTGCAACTTGTTTTTTTACTAACCACTTATATTTTTACAAGTACAATATGAGGAGGGGGTGAGAGAATTAGCATGTGGTGTGCACAACCACTAATTTGGGGCTTAGCCAACACCTAGGGTGGGATCAGCTGAAGCTAGAACTTGGCTATACTGAAATCTGCAAACAGTAATAATAAATAATAATTCTGTTGTCACTTATACCATATGCTGCTATATTTGGACTTGTTCACTATCCTCAACATCTCCGTTCAGATGAACGATGCTGCTTGTTACTGTCTAGCTACAGCAGACTTACACAACCTGTGACTCTCCAGCTGTTTCCTTCCTCTGATCCAGAGAATATTCACTGGAGAACCCTCAAATTCAACAGAGATTTGTGTGTTCTTACCTGTAGCAACATCATTGTGTGATCTGGCCTGCAGTGAAGAAAGGGAATGCAACTATTTAGATTGTAAGCAATATAATAAAATATATACTTAGAACTGTACTCTCTTATTTATTATGAGAATGAGTTAACCAAGGCAGTATCTCAGAAGCAGGAGGGGGCAGTAAAACGTAGGTCATTGATTAGAAAAACAAAAAACTATTTTTCCTGCTGCAAAATTCTAGATTGGTCATTTGTACTTGGGTAATTAGGTAAATCTATTACTGAGTGGATAAAAATATCAAGTAAAATTCAATTACCACGAATATTATGAAATAATACAAAGTTACAAAGCACCAAAGTGATCACATGCTCTTAAATAGAAATCTGCAAAGTTAATATTTATCAATACCAGATTAAACAAACACATGGTGAAATGATGCAATCTCTGCAGAGCATCGCGGGGGCGGTACCAAAATGACGCGATATGTGAAGCCCTGTCCCCCTCACTACTTGCACTTCACCTCGAAGGGGAGAAAAAAGAAATTGGCAAGTATGGTTGATGTAAAAATGGAGGGCGCAACATGTATAGGTACGAGAGCCCATCTCTAGGACTTGGCGGAAAATTCTGTTGAAGCTCGCCAAGAAATGAGCTTTCCTGACGGAAAATGGAAGGTGCAAAATATGTCCCATTAAAGGATACGACCCGAATTCCAGAATGTGGAATTTGGGTCTTATCTCATTTAAATAATCCCATCCTGCAAAACAAAACGTTGCTTTTGCATCAATGGTCGAAGTGGATATTTAGAAGTGGCGGTATGGAAAATGTAATGGGAATGTAAGTGAACGGAATTTGCTAGTGTTACAATGAAGGCAGTAGGAGAAGTGGCGGTGTGACATACCACAGTACACATCCCCATTTCCACCACTGTTTTGCATATTACATTCACTCAACTTCCCCCATCAGACGGTTGCACTTCCAAAGATGCCGTTATCTTGGCTCACAAATCCATGTGCTTTCCCATAAATCTGGGAAATTGAGCAACAGTAGCCGCAGACCATCACAAATGACCATTTGCATTGTGAGGTTGCGGTTTTGAGACTCAAATAACTCAGTTTTTGAGAAGTAGCAAAGTGTGTAAGATCTAATAACTTATTGTCCCTGAACGTACTGCATCATGGACAAGCAGAAAAGGATCTTTATCCCTACACAGAATAATGTCCCATTAAGGGACGGCATGATGCCAAACTTTACCTGTGTATCCAGCAAAGTTAAATACAAATCTGCAAAGGATGAGAAAAACATAGATTACAAGAGCCGGGAATACACATATCTAATAATTACATATCTGTGAATATGACAGTTTTATATACAAGTCTTTTAAACAGCTGGGTGGATATGTGTTTGTAAATATATGCTGAAAGGGTGAATCCTTAATCCAATACACGTGTCATATCATATAGAAGTGGTTACAGAGGATGACAAATATGAAAATACTGGATGTGGGCCATTGGTTGGACAACTCTGCACTAAATGATAATTATATAGTATTAACCTGTATTTTAACATGTATTTGTTTATCTATGATAACCTGATTAGTTTTTTTTGTACTTAGATCATTCAATTTTTTCATGTTTCATTAAGACGTTGGCTGTGTAATATTTTGCAATTATATAGAAGGCTATACACATCTCCTGCATTTATATGTGCACTAAACATCACTGTGATGTCTAATATGTTTACATTCCACAGGTTTGGGTGCATTTTCCCTCATGTAATTACCACTTTAATTCAGCTAAATGTAAGCATGGAATACTGGACCAGATAGAGTTCTTCCTGATGACATTGGTCACGTTGGCATGTCTGCAGCTCTAGCACAGACTGAGGACTAGCCAATGATGTGCCACATTCCACACTAGACATTTGTAACTTCGTTAAAAAAAAATCATACCAAAATAGATAATCAAAGATGGCTGGCGTCAGTATCATAGGACGGGCAATGAGTTCACATATACACACAGTAACATTGCAGCTCACATTAGGGCACCATGTGACCTGATGTTCGCTCAGGCAATATAACCTGCCCCATACTTCTCTTATGGTCCCAACTAAGGCTAAACAGGTACAACATACTAACTTGAACTCCTGCTAATTTGGTTTCACCAGGAAAATAAATATTGTCAATTAAAAAATGTTGATGGTAAAAAATTCGGGACTGTGCCAGAGAAAAAAAAAATGCAACATATGGGAGTCCCACGATGATGGTCAACAAAAACTTATTTTCTGGGTTTATCGCAACAGGAAGCTAATGGGTCTATTTACCAAGACTCCTCCTGAGCTGTTTATGAACAAAATTTCACAGAGGCAGATGAGTGATGCTCTGTCCCCTGACAACACTCAGGAGTCGTACTGCTCGCCAGGCTAGTCTGGTGTCAACCTGCGCGCGTGTGAGCTGGCTTCTCGGCTGGCGCTTTCGCACCGAAACTGAAAGCCCAAGTGTTCGAGATTAAGTAAACAAAATAAATAAATATTAAACAAAATAGTAAAAAATAGAAAAAAATAAAAAATATAATAATAAATTTGTTTAAAAGAAAATGCTTTATTTTCATACTGAAGCATTAGTTTCAGTTCATCCTGAGATGGCGCTAGATGGCGGACAGCCTTGCCCATGCTTTGCAAGGGGAAACTTCACCAGAGGTCCTATTAGTCATCACTGGCCAAGGGGCTTTGCTACATTAGAAACATACCTAGATATAGGCATTTCTCCTATTGATAAACTGACTCCTAAGTATGAATGGGGAACAACAAAATCTATTTACAGTGATTATGAATAATAAATGTATAGTTCCTGAAATCACAATCAGCTTTCTACTTGTTGTATTAAGTGATATGTGCATAAAACTGTGTAATTTCCGCTCACTTGCCAACTCTACATCAGGCCTAAAGTGTTTGCAGGCTACCACTGCTAGCTTGCAGCCCTGTCACAGTCTTTCTCGGGTGTAGCAGAAAGGAGCGCCTCTAAAGATCACTCCTCTATGGAACATGGAACTCTCACCATCCATGCCTCGTGGAAACTTGCTGGAAGACGTTGGGGGTGACCTCAGGGCAGTGCAGGGAAGAGACACCCTGCGGTCAGGGAGGGGGAGAGGCGCTGCATGTTTTATAGATGGTACTGGTCTGGGCTGCAATGGGGCTACAACAGAGGAGAAGAGAGATGTTAGCAAACACAACTATACATTACTTCCAGCTACGCCCCTTTCTAACAACGTACATACACTCAGGGCCTGATTCATTAAGGAACGGAAATGCTGAAATGGGACGTATTTTGCATAAAATTGCTCTGTGTATGCTCAGAACTGGACTATATGCCAGTAAACGCAAGTATTTGCAATTAATCTTCAAAAACAAAGGACACTTCCGACAGCCTGCAATTTCAAGGGCCTAACAGGGAAGAGAAGGGGCGCGTGCACGTAGTCGGTGTACAGTAAGGACGAGTACACGCACATCTGTCCGATTCAAGATTTGGGCATCTCTCATGTATGTGAATTGCTGCTGTATCCCTTACACCAGCTACTTTATTTAAAGTATTTGTATTAATGATTATATTGCTGACACTGAGTCTATATATATATATATATACTGCAAGTGCCGTATGGCCATATTCGGCTACAAACTCTTCTTGTCGAATATGCACCTGCATGAATTTTACTCCTGTTTAAAAAAAAACCCCCAATGTAAATTGTGTTCACTTTGCTGTAATGAATCAGGCCCTCAATGTTTATAATTTCAACATCCCCACATGCCCTATATGTTCTATATCCGTTTTCTCATACATGACTTTCCTGTACTAATATGGGGATTTCAGCCAGACATCTCTGCATCAGTATCATATCCTAGCCAAACTACTACAGGTGTATCTTGGGGTGTGCACCAGGGAGAGGAACCAATGGCGCGAACAGCAAAAATTGAAAGAGGGAGCGTAATGTCACAATGGAATAAAAGATCAGGTTGAGTAGGAGAAAAATAAAAATATTGAAAAAGCATTGCAGCGGGATGTGTGCAAAGTGGCCGGCAATGTGATCATCCAATGAGGGTATTATTCTCAACAGTTTTATTTCTGTATATATAGATAACTGCATTGTGCTACTTCTATAGTACTCTTACAATACAATATATTGTACCATAGTTGTGATAGGCTCGGGTGACCTAGCATGATGAAAGAGCAGCTTAGTGAAAAGAGAGTGAGGTCTAATATTTTGCAAAGGGGGGCAGTGGTAAATTAAGACACCCCTTGGAGATGATTCCCACCGTGAAGATGGCTACACAACAAAGACCTTTCATCATCAATTAGATTGTACGCTCCTCTGAGCAGGGCCATCTCTCCTCCTGTTTCCACCACTTCTAACTCTGCTCTCCAGCTACTTAGCCCTCCTCCTCGAGGGTCCTCCACCCCACGTCCACTCTCCCTCCTCCCCCCTGGGGGTCTCCCTGTCTTCCGCGCCCTCCTTCTTGGGCCCCGTCGTTTGCGGATCCTCCCTCCCCCTTCCCCGCCCTCTCTAGCTGTGCATTGAGCTTACTGAGTTGCTGTGTTTACTGTACTGTGCTGTCTCCCATTGTATTGTGATTTTGTTTGTCTCTGTACGGCGCTGCGGATGCCTTGTGGCGCCTTATAAATAAATATTAATAATAATAATAATAATCAATTCCCGAAAAGAAGATCAAGATAACTCACGTGGTATCGGCTGCCTGTGACTCTGAGGATAAAAACAGAGACTTATACACGTTCATATGAAGAACCACTTTGGTCATTTTAAAACCAACCTGTCACCTTCATTGGTCATCTTGTAATTCAACAACACATCACACACGTCTTGCTATCTACGTCTTACATTTATATCACACTCATAATGTGTGTCATGTAAAGGAGGGGGTGAATTCAACAGTTTTTCTAGTAGGATAAATACTCAGCCCTGCCAACGTATCTTCAGGTACAGCAATGAAAAGGTTTATTTCTGTTATTACCACACAGTCAACTGGATAAATACATTTTAATTTTTTCTTGCTGTTTTTTTTTTACTCTCTATATATTTTTGTATTTACAGAGATATGCTATTAACATTACATTTGGTTATATAGTTTGCAACAGCTTTTGTCATGAACAACTGCATGAAGATAGATAATATATGTATATTTTCATGTACAGAAATCATATCTTGTTCAATGCCATTTGTATTATGTGTAATTATGAAACAATAAACGTTGCTACTTGATCGCAGATTTTTTGTTGTATATGTAACCTGAACCTATTTCTGCAGAGGTGGTGGTTTGGGAGGGGGGGGGGGGGGTCCCAGGCCCTGTGTATTATGTTTTATTGAATTGTTGATATGGATCAGCAATCTTTACTTATATACCTATGCATGTTATCAGCAGGTCTTTTAAGACAAATGGTATTGTAAGTTAATGTCCATTTGACCTTGCTAGTATTCTACTGCTCATCAATTGTCAGGCCAGGGTCAGGCATATGTTCTAGATAAATTCACCGATGACCCAGATTCATGTTGTAGTAAAGTACATGGACGTGCTGGGATTCTGTTAATAAATTACACTGCACAATCAAAGTGGTGGAGGGTCACACTCTGAAGGACTTGTTGTCTCAAAATCCGGAAACGTACATTTCAAAGGATTGCTGCTTATGAAGACTTAATCTAGGTACACAATATAGGTTGCTCAACAGATTATCGGCCAATCACACGATAAACGACTGATATGACCGGTTAGTGTGTACGCTCCAACAATTATGTTTTATCATACCAAAGCACATCGTATTGTTTGATTTGATTTTATAACCGGATTAAAAACTCTATAAACGATAGAACGATGTCGGGCAAATTCTGCAGTGTGTATGCACTCAGGGCCAGCAGTGTAGGCAGATATCCATAGAGTCTAGAATCACAATCTTTTTAGCAGATGGTTACATCACAGATCTGAAGGTAAATCATTGTAAAATTGTGCAAAAGTGTGTACAGATGAATCGGCTGCTGATTGGGACTCTCAGTCGTTAGTAAAATCTTTAAAGATATCGGGAGAAATTTTCTGTAGCGTGTACCCAGCCTTACACTACTCCAATGACCAGCAGTATTTTATCCCATCATGCTAGGATCAACCTATGCAATTTTGTGCATAATTAGCTTTGACAAGAGTATATTTTTTATTTCTAAGTCTAACTGAGCAAATTTTATAGTGCCTTTTTTTTGCTGAACAGATTTGGCATTCATTTAGTAGAAAATTAGAAAAGATATATTTTTATTTTTTTGGTAATTAGCTAGGAAAAAATAGGCATAAGAAAACCAATACTTTTTTGTGAATTCTTCCCATGGTCACTCTTTGTAGAATCAGTGCAGCCCCAAGTACAAGGGGAATGTTTTGTTCTAGATTGTAATTATTTTTGAATAGTTTCTGACATTTGCAACAAATTGAATAAGTCAGTAATTTTGTTTCCTTGGACCACAACTTAATAAACACTGTTTTGTGCACAACATTATCACAAACCAGTGTAAGGTAGGCCACCTTGTGGTCATATCGCAGTAGTGCAACTACCAAGGACCACTAAATCTAAAATATAAGTTCATCAAATATGAAAGGTATCTTGTAGCATTCCTAAACATGTTTATAAAAGTTCCCATACCAGTAAAGGAATTTAAATATTCGGCAAAGCATTTAACATTATCTCTCTAAAATTTTAAATTAGCCATTTTAGGCAAAAAAAAATCCATGCAATGACCTTTAACATGCTTACTAATATCTTTGTTTTAAGAGTCATCCATTCTAGAATTTGTCAGGAGCTGTAATATAATCCCTTACCTGCTCAACCCTTTCCGGTATGGGAGGTTTCTGTGGAATAGGTCCACCTGCCGGACGGCCTGAAGAAATTATGCTAATTACACATTACAGTATAAAAACTATTTAAGAAAAACAACCTGGAAACATTTACCAGAACGGTTATTACTTTATGTACGATTTAAGTATACCCAAACAATATATGTACTCTATGGACCTCATTTAGAGTCGGACGCAAAGTCCGTTTAAGAAGTGTAGGAGTGAGAGTGTGCCACAGCTTGGTAGGGTATTACGAGTGGCAAGCAACTCTAGTTGCATCCCACTCGTAATACCCTATCGAGCTGCGAGCAGTTCCTGCAGCTAGCTAATGCTTGCGCCACCTAATTCCTGCCGCACAGCTTTAGCCCTGTTTTGACGTGTGTTGCGTCTGCGCCTCACTGCGAATAGGATATATTTACATGGTCACGTCTTCACAATTCCACATTTCTCCCATTCTCTCGTTGTGAGTCGCAAGCTGTCGCAAGTGTTAATTGCGTCCAAGATGCAGGCGGATTTGGTGCTTTCTGCACGTGCGTGGCAGTGTTTTTATGTTGGATGCGCCTAAAACGGACTTTGCGTCCAACTCTAAATGAGGTCCTATATGGTTTCCATGTACAACATAAGACCTGGGAAACAGAAGACCATTGCATTTTCTACTCATAGCTGTGCTGGTAAAAACTGTCTATGGCCCTGTGAAAGACTATATATAAAGACTATATATATATATATATATATATATATATATATAAAGACTATAAATAGTTGTAAATTTAATGCTTCAATAATCTTCTTGAATACTTTGTCTATGCTTATTCGGCCAGGGTTGTCTGAGTACTACTGTCTGAGTATTAATAGTATGATGGTGTTTTTGACCCTCACAAGTCCCTGTATGACACAGTGATACATAAATAGAGAGCTCTGTATCACCTGCTATTCGCCAAGATCCCATCACATCCTACAACCATCTACCAAACCCATACAGTTTTCCTCGTACACAGGATAGCAGCCTATAGGTGGTTCTGTTTTCATTAGTGCAAATCCCTGTTTGGAAAACTGTCAATGTGACAGTGTGTGTGATAGCAAAGAATGTCTTTATGCTGGATTACAAGACATAGTCTCACAGCTGAAGCTCTATAACCAATAGTAAGGGAAGGCTGGTCTGAGGGAAGACTAGAGATAAACTACAACTGTTTGCTGATGTCCTAGAGGAGTAGTACATACTGTTCCAAGGACTATTGTTACAAAAATACTATGCTGTAAAGGTACAAGAGGGAAACATTCTTCAAAGGAAGAGAAGTATTATAACACGAGGACATGCACTGACACTAGAGGAAAGGAGGTTCAGAGGAAATTTGAGGAAAAACTACTTTACAGAAAGGGAAGTGGCTAAGTGGAGTAGCCTCCCATCAGAGGTGGTAGAGGTAATACAGTAGAGCAATTTAAACATGCTTGGGATAGACATGAGGATATCCTTACAAAAGAACTAAGGATCAAACAGGGGTTGAGGTTAACATAGGTTAAAAAATGGGAAGGCTAGATGGGCCAAGTGGTTCTTATCTGCCGTCAAATTCTATGTTTCTATGTTTAAACATGCTTCATGAACTTTGCCCATTTTGTACCTAAATAGAGACTGTCATTCTCCTGGGGTGTCCAGACAGATGGGGTTGTCCTACTCTGCAGCTGACATGGGGGCGGCTCATACAAGTCGTCATCCTCCTCCTCCTCCTGGAAAAGTAAGAAGAAAGCTGAGACAGTCAAATAACGACAGGAAAAAGATATGGAGAAGAACACAGTGTGCACTTACCTCTGGCACTTCACTCACTGGAAAAAGACAGAGAAGACACGTCAGGACATATAGTGCCATGACCTAACATTGCCTCAACTGTATTCAACAGCTGGCTGTCCTATTTCATTATACTGATCTGTGCAGAATGCAGAAATGCCTGATCCGCCTCTAAGGGTAATACATATATTGTGTCTTCTATTATAAACTTGTACGCAATAGCAAGATTGTGATACCAAACGTTGTTTGCCTGTTAATGAACGAGCCTACGCCTGCATTGTGATTTGTTGTTGTGGACAGCTACCAAACACCTGGATTAGAGTGAAATGTGACCAAAATGTACTGATTGGCAGCTCATGTGCTATGAGGTGATGGGGACATCATTTTACCCAACACTTTCGTCAGAATTTTAGTCACTGGCGCTACTATGTAGAGTGGTCATTGCCAGACAAAACAACACCCGTACTTAAGGGTGTTGAAACCGAAGGGTTTATTCACACAAATGCATGATTTCAGATTTTTATAACTACTTTAAATAGCCTTACACTTAAAATACATAAGTCCTTGCTCCTTTCATCTCCTGAAATACATTGTGCTGCTGTGATCTGGCTGGCCTACCTCACCCCATATGATAAGTATGGATGAACAGAAGATGACGAATCACAAAAGGTGATGAATCCCCAGTCAAACACATATTAAAAAACCTCTAACATGCTTTAAAAAACCTAATAAACACCACAGGTTTTGCCAGTTGCCAAATAAAACATTCAAAGATCTGGGGTTAAATGTATTAACATGCGGGTTCTTCAACACCCGCGAGTTCAGCATCTTCGGCGATTAAATTTAAAGCGGCGCTGCATTGTAAAGGGAAGTTTCCCTTTACAATGCAGCGCCGCTTTAAATTTAATCGCCGAAGACGCTGAACTCACGGGTGTTGAAGAACCCGCATGTTAATACATTTACCCCCTTGTGTGACTAAACCCTTAAATACATGATGGTCAAAAATATATAGCCATCTTGTAACATTTACAAATATATATGTGAAAGTTTACACACCTTGGCAGAACTTGTGCACAGTTTTTGCTATTGTTTCCTTTGATGGCTATTTTCAACAAATAAACCCCATAGAATCCTTCAACCTAAACTGACAGTATCAACGTCCAATTTGGCTCCACGGTTTGTTAACCGGATTACTTCTGGCATTGCCATTTAAGATGCTGACCATGTGCACTGTAATATTGCTGCCAATATTGCCCAATTGGCTTGATATGACAGTGTGTGTGTGCCCAAAAATTACCCTGATGCCTGATAATAATCAGATCTAATTAATTGGATGATTATTGAGTTCATATTTGCGGTCAGAAGACGATTGCCATTGGCCTGTGTGTGCAGTCACCTTATGGAATGCAGAACATGAGTTCTGAAGCTGGATGTTCCTGTGTAATAACTTTACTGATGGTAAAGAGGAAGTTTCACTCAAACAAACAATACTTTGTTAGGTTCCACCTCCTTCATGTTATGCAAACTAGTAAAGAAAGAGATGGACAGAGCCTCCTCATTACTTCTTATTTGTCTGCCTTATTTGGTAAACAAAAGCAGTCTATGACTGATTCAATGGTTCTGTTAACACAAATTTTTCATTTAACCTCTTCTCTTGGTGAACTTATTTGCTCATTTATGAGTAGATTTATGAAACCTTCTAAACAGGAAAAGTGGAGGTGTCGCCCATAGCAACCAATCCGATTATAGATATCATTTATCTAGCACAGTCCAGAAAATGATAGCTGGAATCTTATTGGTTGCTATGGGCAACACCTCCATTTTTCTTTTTAGAAGGTTTGATAAATCTGCCCCCCAGTCTCCAGTAAAACCTCTATATGCTGGTGACACCCAAAACCATATGTAGAGCAGCTGTGAGGGGAAGATACCTCCCAACATTTACACCCGCGGGACAAACATTTCACCAGATGGGACAGCTGAACAGAGCCCTAAGTTAAGAGGTATGTCTTGTTGTGCTGTATTTCCATGTTTATGATCCGCTTCTCAAAGCTTAAAATGCTGGCGCAAGTTGTACAAGGAAATATCATTACCCAGTGCAAATGCAAACTCTAAATCACCTCCTATGTCTTTTAAAGGCTACTGCCCACACAATCATTATCTATGTCTCTGGTGGCCCAATACAGGCCCCAGTCAATGCAATACATCTGTGTAGAGTTTGTATGCTCTCCCTGTTTTTGCGTGGGTTTCCTCCGGGTGCTCCGGTTTCCTCCCACACTTCAAAAACATACTGGTAGGTTAATTGGCTGCTATCAAAATTGACCCTAGTCTCTCCCTCTCTGTCCGTGTGTGAGTGTGTGTCTATATAGGGAATTTAGACTGTAAGCTCCAATGGGGCAGGGACTGATGTGAATGAGTTCTCTGTACAGCACTGCGGATTTAGTGGCGCTATATAAATAAATGATGATGATGATAACTTCAGCTCAGCATCAAGCCCTAGGTGAATACCGGAGCTTTTATTCAGCAATCTAGAGCAGAACCTGACCCGAATACTATCACTGCAACCCAGTCTATACTGTATCTGTCCTAGGACGTAATATTTGAGTAAATAACAATATTTCACATAATTTGTTACAAAGTGTGACACTTGACACTATTTTGTGTTACCATATCGGCACGGAGGGTCTGGAGGCAGGCAGGACCTGTAAGAAGTGCAGAGATACAGTATATAAGCCGCTATACAGACATCAGGATGCATGTCATTATAAGTATAATAATATACACTCATACTCACTGCCGTCTGTTGCTTCCGTACATAATCTGAATAAAAATAAAATATTGCTCAAAAAAATACGCTATGTAACAAAATGCATTAAAAAAAAGAATTATTATAATAATTTACTATTTATTTATAAAACATCAGACATTGTAAAAATAAGTAGATAGTGACATACAAATACAATCTAAATTACAATCACATTGTGGCACAAATAGTAAAGAAGGTCCTACTGACCAGAGTGTATAATTGATGTAAGTAATAACAAGTATTCAGTTGTTTAGTTATCCACAGGCTGACCAAATATGTTTCCTACAATATGTAGAATCAACACAAGGCCACTGGCGTTGTTTAGGGGGATGGTATGCAGGTCCACTTTTGACAACCAGGACCTCTTATTCAAATCATATTTTTTGCAATTTTTTGTTAAAATATATTTTTCGCTTGTACTATAACGATTATTAATTTAGTAGGTGCCACAAAATTCTGCAGTACCATACAGAGGGGGATTACAGCATAATACATAAAAACAAACACCATTCAAGAAAATTAAATGCAAAACTCTAGTAGGGCAATAGTCAGACATACCACGTTATATAATGTAGTGTACTGTATAGTAGGTATGATAGGTGTATAACAAAACTGTGATGTGGCATTTGACAAAAAAAGAGTAAGGGTTGAAAAGCAACTGTGGATCTCTTGTGTTTGCCCCTATGATAATTCACATTCTATGATACCTTTATCATTTGGAATCCTACCCAACAAGATACTGTAATTGCCCCTAAAAGGACACAGAACTTGCCCATCGTCTATGATGTGGAATCATCGTAATCATCAACATTTATTTATATAGCGCCAGCAGGGTCGGATTAAGGGAATGGAGGCCCCTGGGCTAAGGGGGCCTCCATTCCCCCATGAGAGCCCCCCCCCCCCATGATCGAGCCGCCCCCAAGGCACTTACCTCCTCCTGGCATTGCAGTCCTTCCCCAGCTCGCTGTACGCTCTCTACTGAGGAGATTTTGTGAGAGTGAGACTCACGAGATCTCCTCAGTAAGGAGACCACAGTGCGCCGGTGAAGGACTGCAGTGAAAGTGCTCAGCAGCCCCCGACGGATCAATACTGCTGCTGAGAACTTTCAAGGGCCCCCTGGATGCCCGAGGCCCCTGGGCTGTAGCCCAGTTAGCCCTATGGTTAATCCGGCCCTGAGCGCCAGCAAATTCCATAGCGCTTACTGTTCCTGTACAATGACATCAACTGCTTTAATATGTTATGATAGTGCTGCAGAACAGGTAAGCATTACTGATAACTGCATACTGGGGGCAGGACAGTAATATGTACTGAAACACAGCAAAGATGACACATAACATGCCACAAAAATAAAAAATATCTTCAAGGACAAATCTTTAAAACATGGGATTGGTTCTAAAATTGCATAACTGTCTGTCAAAAATGAAAGTGTGTAGGGGCACTTTTAGAAATGAACTTGCTCAAATTTACAAACCTGAATGTAAAATAAAAAGAATAATAATACTTATAGAAAACTTTTCTCCTAAGCGAGAGACCTTCATTTCTATAGGCTATAGCTACTAATACTTCAATTCACCAAGTATCAAAAATGATGCTATCCAACCAATAATTGGATAATGTCAACATTATCCTCTCTTTGTCTCTACCCATGCCCACAGAGTCATTTACCCGATACAGATAAATGCTGTTCACTCCCTTTGCCAACACAAATCATTGACAAGGCCAAAATACAATACAGTATACTAAACAAAAGGAGGGAATTAATATAAATGTCTCACCTTGATACAAGCTGCTGAATGTAGCCTCCTGCGCACAGAAACACTGTTTTCTTATTGTCTATTGTATAGGATGCTGCAATATAGATATTTATGTGTATAGTAGGCACAGTACATACAATTGTATAGTTGTATATGTTATGTGTGCATGTGTTAGCTTATAGCTGATCCTTTGTGTGTGTATGCATCTCTGTGAGGCTGTGGATAGATATATATATATATATGTGTGTACTGTTGTCTGTACAGGGGGCATTTGTTTATTTCATTTGTGTTTTATTTGCATGTTACAAATTCACCAAAGAGGAAGCAACAAGTATCAGATAAAAAAAAAGAAAAAAAAAAAAAAAAAAAAAAAAAAGAGAAAGCAGTCAGCCTGCTGGTTATTTGAATAACTCTGAAATACACATACACAGTATTGTATGTAACCACCTCACCTCATGCTGGTGGTAACTGTACAGTAAGTGCACTAAGAAGGGGGGCCCTTTGCCTGTGGGCGGGGCTTCAGATGATGGACACTTTGCCGGGAATAAGTCAGACACATATTTAAATAAGGGGCGGGAGCATGTCGCGGCTTCTGTTATCGGCGTGTCCGAGTTATTTACATAAGGGGCGTGGTCACAAAACCGGAAGTCTCTTTGGCTGCACAGTAGGTTTGTGGAGGAAAGGGCCAAGTTTGGGGTGAAGGTGTGGTGGGAATGGGGGCAGCATAGAGATCAGGACAGAAAGAAGGTGCATTGAGAATAGTCTGCAGGGGAACAGTAGATAATGGTGATATGGGGTAGAGATCTATAAAAAGTGGGGTGTTAGGCTTAGTCTGTAGGGTAGGGGTATAATAAGACCTATCATAGGGATATATGAGGGTCCAGGTATGTGGATAACGATATGTAAGCAGTGGTGTTATGCAGTTATCTCATGGTAGTAAGTGTAATGAGGGTGGGCTGCAGATGTGTTGCTATGTGGAGAAGGTAAGGTGTAGGTGGGGGAGGGGTGCATTAGTATTGGGTGGTGTGATGGTAAAGTAGGAGGTGATCAGCATGTGGTGTGTCCAGGAGGTTGCAAGATGTATCTTACCCTTGTGATGTGTGTGAGCAGAAAGGACACAATGTGTATAAAATGGAGGACACAGCAGTGAAATATACATTTCACAACTGCATTTTAAGCCTCTGCTAGTTTACTGTCTCCCTGTGACTTGGCTTATATGTAGAACACATTACTAATGCTGCATCTCTCTTCCACTTTTTAACCACAGATAACAATCTCCTGATACAATCATTGAACCACAGTTACAGTAAGTAAATTAGCAGAGTACTTTGAAATGCATTTCTATGTATGAAAGCAGGACAACTAAAACTAAAGGTTTGCGAATGGTGCCTGAATGCTCTTGAACGGTGTTTATAAAGTGCCACTTATCTCGTAATATTGTAGGTGGCACAGCTTGAGAATGGAAAAGACTCATCAATTTTAATTCCCTCCTTTTTGTAGATGTCTGTACTCAGTTATATGGTTTTAAAACTGTACTGTGGCAGAAGACAACTAGTGGCTTTCCAGTTGTTGTAGCTCTATGGTCCACAGAAAGTTATCCTGGGATTTGTAGTTCCACAGCCACTGGAGAGCCACAGGTTTGCAAAGCCTGTTTTACGACATTGGTAGGTGCATTGTATAGTTTCCCAGGAGAAATTGTTGAAGTGTATTTGGGACTGTCCAAAGTAACAGCACAGCAGGCACGACATGTTTGTTTTGATCCTCAGCTCCAATACAGTTAGGTACTTGAAACCCACATACAAATTACAACAATCCTTTTTGCCTCGTATCACACCTTTGTTTGTCTGTTACCTGCCCAGGTGCTGTCATGTTTCCGATCCCTCTGAAAAGGAGAAAGAGAGAGGTTCCAGAACCCACCAAAACACTAGATCTAGCAAGTTTATTTCCTGATGTCTGTGTCTACTTGGTGGAGCGCAGAATGGGGTCTGCACGAAGGAGCTTCCTTACAGCGCTAGCACAGAGGAAGGGATTCTGCGTGGCACACGAGTACAGGTACATAGCACAAGCACTGCTTGAGCATTGAGAAATAACACTATTCTAACAAGTATATAATATACTTGCAACATAAATATAGTTGTTGTCCTGTTTGAATTGATTGACCTGTAAACATTTTGCTGACCTGTCACAGTTTGGGGTGTTATATCAGGGTAATTTCAAAGAGCTAGATATACACCATGCAATATATCTATAAATGTGTTACTGGTCATGACACAAACACTTGCACAGATGTGTTCATGATCACAGCAGTTTGTATGGTGTGTTGAGATCATATCTTGGGCAAATTAAAAATGCCATCAGTAAGTATGGCCTCCTGTTTCATTTAGTTAATCATTAATAAAACTAATTTTATTCTCCATTCACAGTTCAGATTATTCATGGCATTAGGTGGACATCAGGTCTGCCTTTGTTTGATATACACATTTTTATCACTTTTTTAATACATTGGTTTATGTCCACTTATCTTCGTAGATTGTGCTTTACTCTCTTTTTGAAGCCCATGGTGCATGCTTCAAATCACGCAGTGCAGTCAGTGACTGTGCTGGGGCTTGGGACTTTGGACACTTCCCAAAAGGGAAAGGGCCCTGTTCCTTCCTATCCCTTAGCAAGAAGGCCTCCAGAGAGGGGAAAAAAGATCTTCAGGCCCTCATTCGCTGAAGCTAGGGAGAGCCCCTTGACACCCCCTACCTCTAGAGCCAAAGGTCCGTTTAGGAGGCAGGAGTCTTCAGGCCAACCTCCCCCGCAAGGCTTGGGCACTCCAAAGCTTTCCCCAAAGAAACTGGCTCTTCAGCTCCCCCAGAAGGCGGGATCTTTGGAAGATTTGGGGACAGGGTTGCCCATAATGGTCTTAACCTAAACCACTAAACCAAAAAACTTGCCACACAACAAACAAAAAACATGAAAAAAGTGCTTGGCAGTAAGTACTATGTGTCTATAAATAAGTGCCTGCAGGCCCCAGCTTGATGGCCCGTGATTATACAGATTGTTCTGATACAGCAAAATGGCCAGGACCAAGAAAAAATAAGGTGATGAAAGGAAGTTAAAAGTGCTTAGTGCTTGTGCTGTTCTCTGTCCACAGTGAGGGTCCTACAGGTTCCCATCATTGGTGAATTTTCAGGCATCCCTGGCCCTTTATGTTACCAGGGACCCATCAGCATCTAGGGCTTAAGACCCCACCGGCCTCCTGGCCAGAGGACCAGGTGACAGCCCTTCGCCCACAGGGGGCGCCTTTAAGCCATACTGTGTACATAGATATCTAAGGTTAGAGGAGAGGAAATTTCACAACCAGCAAAGGAAGGGGTTCTTTACAGTAAGGGCATTCAAGATATGGAATTCATTGCCAGGGAAGGTCGTGATGGCAGATTCAATAGATATGTTTAAGAAAGGGTTAGACAAATTTTTAGCGGAAAGGTGTATCCTGGGATACGACCGTTAATTTAAAATAAAGGATAGTAGTGGATATAGGGTAAAAATTGGATTGCAATATTGAGTCTGGGGGGATTTTCAAAATTGAAACAGATGGGCAGTTGCCTATTCTGGATTAATTTCAAATATAAGTGCAGGATCGCAGAAGATCCAAAATAGGTTGAACTTGATGGACTGGTGTCTTTTTTTTCAACCTCATCAACTATGTTCCTATGTTACTATGTTACATCTGGTCTTGGCCAAAAGGCTGACAAGCGATTTTTACTCATGGTGTAATCGTGTGTTGCAATGGACTTCTCCTGTGAGAGGTACCAGTGGAATAAGTCCTGAAGCTATTCCTTCTCACTGAGTGTCGGTCGTGACGTTATCACGCCCGTCATAGTCACTGAAGAGCCACGCAAAGAGGAGCTGGAAGAAAGAAGGCCAAGTAAAGTAAGTAAAGAAACGGAGGAGAAATAGTAATAGGAAACACCGGTGGAGGGGAAGAGAGAGAAGGAGGGCCCAGTGTGAGCATGAAGGGGCAGTGTGATGGTGATGGGGCACAGTGGGATGACTATTGTACATATTGTTTTATTGTTTGATCTTATTCCTCTTAGTGATAGCTGTAAACTGTTCTTTGACAGAAATATATTTTAAAAAAAAATAAATAAAATTATTCTTTTCTGTTGCAGATGTATTATTTCTGCAAACAACTTGAGTATTTCTGTCTTGACCTAAATACTTATTACGTTATTTTGACCCCACCACTTACAAAACAGGACTGCTTGGTAATTATTTTGGAGTGGTGCCTTGAAAAAATTATGGTGACCCTATGGGTGCCGCAAACTGAAAAAGTTTGGGAACCACTGATCTAGTCTGTTTTATGCATAAAAACGCTTGCGAGCAGGGCCCGCTCACCTCTTTGTCTGTTTTACCAAGTTTGTTTATTACTGTTTGTTCCCAATTGTAAATCGCTGCGGAATATGTTGGCGCTATATAAATAAATGTTGATGATAAAAACAAGGAAGACTAATTATTTCTAAGCAGCTTCAACCTCTTGAACTACA
Organism: Mixophyes fleayi; assembly: GCF_038048845.1. Classification (NCBI taxonomy): domain Eukaryota; kingdom Metazoa; phylum Chordata; class Amphibia; order Anura; family Limnodynastidae; genus Mixophyes; species Mixophyes fleayi. Next base: position 64,199,410 of record NC_134405.1, read on the forward strand.
AGTAGTGCCATCTACAGGCTGTAGCAAGGTGCTGCACTCCAATACATAGTCCATTTATCATTGTCACCTGCGAGTAGAGTATGTGTAGCCAGTACGTTTTACAGCAGATTATCTGCAGGGTTCTGGGTGTGTATTGTCATCAGCTTGTGCCTGCATCACCTCAACACATGTAATACAATGCCGCATCACATACTAGAAATCACTGGTGTAAATTGAACAAGCTATTATAGGTGCTATACTAGATAGTGTTTATCTGTCTGACAAATAGGGGGTTATATTGTCATAATTGACCCTTGATTTTTGTTTTGCACTCTCTCCTCCCTCAAAAAAAAAGGCCACAGAGGTAGACTTAATAGCTTCTTAAAATACAAATTCTGGTGGAGAAACATGTAATGTTTGATCAGTAGTCCAGTACTCTGAAAAAGTCATCTCTTTAGGCAAACTTACCAAATTCTCAAGCCATCTTCTTAACTTCACTAAATCTGACTAGATTATTTAACCTCATCTATCAAACTCCTTTTTTTTTTTTTTTTTTTTTATAGATTGTGAGCAGGGCTCTCTTCTTTCTTTTGCTAATGTTTTGCTACTCTTCTCCTACATCTAATCTTGGGGGGGTGCTGCTACTTTGGGGGGTGTGATGAGAGTGCAGGAGCCTGGCACTAAATAGTTAACAGCTGAAGAATTTAGCTTCTCCTAACCCCACTTTTTTTAGTGCCCTAGAAGTTTGGTAATTTTCTATAGGGCTGCTGATGGCATTTTAAAGCCCATATGTGGGTGCAGAACTTAGGTCTTCTCTAGCATCGGTGTGGATTTGTAAGGCTATGGAATAATGAGCTCATCAGCTGTTGAAGGAGTTGGAGTCTGACTGGCCAAAGTCAAATTGCTTCTGTTAGCGGAACTTATTGGAGACATTTCTGAATACGTGGTTGAAGTGGCTCTTGACGCAGCCTCTACCAGCTCTTGGATCTTTGCCCCGTTTGTAGTTGCAAGGTGAGCACTTTGGCTCTGGTCTTTGGACGCAGATCTTGAGTTCAATAAATCTCTGGAATCTTTTCCATTTGGTTCTTCTTGGACATATGCTTGTCAAAATGAATTGTGAGGCTACTTCAGGGAGAGTCTTTTTCTCACAGTGAACCCCTCCAAGGGACCAAAGTTTTGTTCCCTTCGTGCCTCCTTTTGGCCGCAATCCTAGTCTTCCAGGGGCAAAAAAGGTCTTTGCTTTCAGGAAGTCTATCTCCTCTCTTCTGGATTGATCTCCCCATCCTGGAACAGGAGAAGACTGGGGTTTTACGCAAACCTCTTCCTAGTCACACATTTTTAGCATCCATAGAAATTAAGGATGCATATCTTCATTCTGATCTGGGAGGAGCACAATAGCCTACTCAGATTCTCAGTTCAGGACTGTCTTTCAATTCAGGACACTTCCTTTTGGTCGGGCCATTGGTTCATGAGCCTTCACAAAGCTTATGGCAGCCCTGTGGAGATCTCTGGTAATCCCCTTCATGCCATACCTGGACGATCTTCTCCTCCAGGCCAAGTCAATTCTCTTGCTGCAGATTGACCTGCAGAGGAAGGCTCTAAAATACTGGAATCAAATGGGTTGATTTTGAATGATCAGAAATACAACCTAGTTCTGAGTCGGAGGATGGTGTCTAATCTTCGACACTAGGAAGCAGAGTGTCTTCCTTCCAGAAAACAAGATCTGTACTCTCAAAGTGAATTCTGGCCCTCATACGTCCATCTGTTCTGCTATGTGTGAAGTTGATGGTGAAGATGGTCTCCGCCTTTCAACGTGGTGCAGTATGCCATGTTTTACGCAAGGTGTTTCAGCTGAATATCTTGGAGGCTTTTGGTTGGATTCTTGGCTCATGCCAGTTTCTTGGGTGTTGTTTAAAAGCAAGCCACTTGATCAAGGGCCACCCATTTTCCATTCTCTGTTGGACCATTGTAATGACGGAAGACGGTAACTTTGCACCTTCAGGGTCTTTGATCCAGGGACAAAGCAAAGTTCCTATTTACCAATATTCTGGCAGTCGGAGGCAGTGATCCATCCTCTGACAGGAGTACACTCTGTACTGAAAGGCAAGCTTGTCCGCATTCAGTCAGACAACGTCTCAAGTCATCAGGGAGGAACTAAAAGCTCCCCAGTGATGAGAGTCCTGACATGGGAGGAAGCTTTCTGCCAATGATCTGGCAGTGTACATTCTGGGGGTGGATAATTCTTGATTTCCTGAGCAGGTGTTCCTTTATCCCAGGAGAGTGGTGTCTTTATCTGGAGGTATTCTGTCTGGAGGTTCAGAGAGGAGGGCATGCTGGAAGTGGATTTGATCGCAACAAATTTGCCACATTCTGCTCCAGGACCAGGGACCCTTTGGCAGCACTAGTGGATGCCATGATGGTGTCTCGAAACTTTAACTTGGTCTTCTCTCCAATTCTGATGCTCCCTCATATCCACAAGAAGGCCAAGATGGAGGGCGTTCTGGTCATCCTTGTGGCTCCAGAATGACCATGAAGAGACCTTCTAAGGGTGGAGACAGGCCCAGGATGGTAATTTCCTCTACAGAACGATCTTCTATCGCATAGTCCATTCGTTCACCAGGACATTTGCCGTCAGGCTTAGGCCAAAATGGTTTAAACAAAGACTGACTTGTTTCTCCTAAAGTCATTTATTATGTTTATCGCTGTCTTCTTTAGACTTAAACTATGATGCTCCTTTCTTTGATTATTCACCTGAGATTACTCTATCAATGTCTAGCACTTTCTGTCTTGAATTGCCTAATAAATCGCACGAATGAGCGATGCCATTATAGTTAGGAAACTAATCGCTTGAGATTCATGCAACTTGGTTGTATTGCAGCATTGCGTAATTGAAGACAGTTGTTTCACTACATGGATAATAAAAAATCTCTGTGGGCAATCGCTAGGAAGAGACTAAGCTCCAGTGATGAAGCTACTGAAATTCACTTGTGTAATTTAGTCCAAGGCACATCCATGTCCTGAGCTTCAAATGGGGTCATGGCAAATTCTAGCCAGAATATCTTATTTTATGATGATGCTATTCAGAAAGTTCAATTTATTATCTTGTTTTTCCTTTGCTGTGTTCTGCTAAACTTGCTTTCAGCCATTTCCTGTGTTGCTGGTTAATTATGTTCTGTGTACCATGTGCTTACTGCTGGCCACATTTTGGCTTGATATCGCAGCATGTGGTCAGAAGATAGCTGCAGGTCACTGATCTTGGCCTTGTGGGCATTATCTAACTGGTCCCAGTCTTGCCGCAAGTGATCCAGCAACTTGATCTGAGGTGCCATATGGCTGTGTCTCTTCCAGTTTGCCCACTAAATGTAAGGCCACATTGGATTGTATTCCTGTCTCCTGGTGTATGAGCCGAGGGGCTGGATTACTGGCTGCTGAAGTTGTTGAGAGAGGGTGTGGAATGTGTCTAGAGGTGATTGAATGCACACTGTGTGTGGTCTTTTTTTTTTTTTTTATTGAAGCATTTTCAGTTTGTTTTTGTTCCACTGCTGATACTGTGTCTGTATATAAATGTTACCTAGCCATACAAGTCACATCCACATTCGTGTTGCAGTGATGCCGTGACGCACGTGGTGTCTGAACAGAACACTCTCCCAGAGGTCCTGAGCTGGATTGAAAGGAAATCTGGGAAGCTGGCGCCGGTCGCGGAAGGACAGAGGTCACCACATATCCTGGACATTAGCTGGTTCACAGAGAGCATGAGCTCAGGAAAGCCTGCACCAGTGGAGAAGAGACACTGTTTAGGAGTAAGTGCAGGAAGTATCATTTATCCAGCAATGTAGTTTTGTCACAAGAAATTTGAGTGTCCATTTAAAATGATGGATTTACTTGTATTACTTGGTTTCTTCATCTGTCTTTTGTATACAATATTTTAATATTACACATTGAATCTTACAGCACACAATATGTTTTTAAGAGGTGTCCACCTAATTTGTTTTACTCCTATTCCCCAATTGATGATGGGATTAGCAATTAGTGTTATTAATTAGTTTGCTGCTAATTAATAAGGCTTATTAGCTTCTCTGCAGCACTAAAGAGAGAACAATGTTCCATCATAATAAGAACTAACAGCAATTGTGGCTTGCTGCTTTAGTAGGAAGGATGTGGGGATGTGAGCTCCACCCACTATATTTCTCACAGAATTGATGCCGCTCAGCTCCTAAATAGATCCATCAGAAACTACTCTACCATCTTGTTCCTCATGTTCCTAGCGCATTGTACTGACGCTTGTGGTGAGCGGAGGAGGGGCCCTGACAGGGTGCAGTGATCCCAGTGTCTGCGCATGTAGTAAGAATGGCGAAACTGGGCCACACCCACTGCGCACTTCAGAGCTGATAATGTGAATGAGTTCTTGATGTTTACAAAACTGTAACATTACGTATCTGGTTTTTATTAAACAACTTATCTAAGTTAAAAAAAAAACAAAAACAATTGTGGTACAAGGTAACCTGGTTATATGTTTCTTATTTCACCCAGTTTGATGTTTAACAGTCACATTGTTTATAAACACATAAGGATGTATAAGAGGAGGTGGTGACTGTTATAAAGCTTCACTGCCACCTGAGGTGCCCCTTCCCGGTGCATATCAATGCTGACTACCCCGACAACACTTACACTGACATCTTCACACCGAAGGGCTCCTTCACGACGAGGCTTGATGACAACTGATGTGACAACCGACTGGAAGCAATCGTGATGAATGAAGAAGCCGCCGCGACTTGATGATGTCGCTTACATCCACGACGCTGTTAACGCTGCTGTTAAGGGGGTAATGTAAGTATGCGCCCATGTACAATGTACAACGCTTTGTAAAGTACATTGTACATGGGCGCATACTTACATTACCCCCTTAACAGCAGCGTTAACAGCGTCACGGCGGCTTCTTCATCGCGATAGCTTCCAGTTGGTTGCCACATCAATCGTCATCGAGCCTCGTCTGGAAGGAGCCATTCGATGTGAAGATGTCGGGGTAAGTGTTGTCGGAATAATCATCATCATCATTATTCCGTACCCCACCCCCCTTCCCTCTGCCCAGGGGCTGTTTCATGCAGCAGGTACTTCTGGGGCACTATAATACAGTCCCGGCTCATGAATAATGCGTGCTCACTTTCTTAAAATGGCAGTAAACTGTGTGTGAGAGGATCAGTCACAATCCCCAGGTCCTCAGTTTGGGCAGTGCTGTGAGATAAGGAGTCACAGGAAATATTGGGTACTTGGAGCAGCCCCCAGGGCTCAGTTTAGTGTAAGGGGCACTTTTAGTAAGATATTTTCTTAGGTGGTAGTGCTGCTATATAAGAGAGCTCCATGTCATTTATATATGGTTTAATTTCCTTTGAATTGATAGGATGTAAATTAGATTACCGGTTCTCCAGCATAATAGTGGGGACCATATATTAAAATTGTTTCTTAATACAATTATTTTTGTGCTGCAGATTTAGGTTGAATTGTATCACAAGACTTTGAAAAGACATTCATCTCAAGTCGCATCCATATTCACTACAAATATTAGTAGCCAGTTACAGCTTTTGTTTTTTCTACCTATTTTCTATAATGAATAGCAATGTTTTGGTTATTTTACTATCAACTGGAGCACTGTCCGTTTTATTGGTTTTTATGTATTGGGCTTCTCCCTTAAAACTCACATTTGTTGATATAAATATAACTAGTCTATCTCTTATCCCCCATCAAACCCTAATTCCAGGTTGTAAACCCTTCAGCCTGCAGTGATAAACCTGCCATCCCCACAGTATCCCCATATGCCTGCCAACGACGGACACCTCTAATCCACCATAATCCAAACCTTACGGTAAGTGCTTATGAGTTGTAAGCAAGTCCCTTTCTTAGATTGGGGTAGACGCTGGAACCGGTGGTGGTCTTTCTGCTCCCTGAGCTCGCCTTAGGACATAAGCCCCAGTCCCTATGTGGTAAGTCTACATTCTTATACTATCAATGTTATTGCTTTTGGGGTTAATTTGCAGTGCTTAAGTGTTGGCTTTGTCAGAGCCGGTAAGTCATACAACACCCGCTGGAACGTCCTCTGAGCCTTGCGATCTCTGGAGGATTTAAGAAGCTGAGACAATTTTATTGGCTGCCGAAGTGAAACTTGTAATGAATGTGGTATTTGGTTGGGGAGAGGAGTGCAAATAGTGACAACACCACTAAATCTCTGTCGTTAAAACTTTTTACCTGCCCAAATAGAGGATGTAATGGCATGGTCCTCATGGAACCTTTACCAAGCCACCGAACTGGACTGGTTCCACGGACGGCCAATCAGGTGCCACCTTCACTACACATTTCTCTTCAAGTAAAACATTGCCTACATTGCCCCATAGATCCCATTAGGAATCTATGGGGCTGAGATAATGCATTGATTCCACTGGCAATTATTCAGCGGGGAAAGCTTTTTAAGTGCTCACATGAAGGTTTAATATGTTTTACATTATTAGGTATACTTAACTTAAGTATTTGATGTATTTATGTGATGTTGTATGTTACCTTCTCAGAATGCGCTGGAAATACTAGCACGAGCAGCTGCTTATCAGGGCTCGGAGGTTCGATGTCTGGGTTTCACAAGAGCGGCATCTGTGCTTAAGTCTCTACCATTCAAGCTACAGTCTGCAGAAGAAGCAAAAGACCTGGTGTGGTGTGGGGGGCACTGCAAGACTGTTATCCAGGTAACGTACATACCAGACACAGTAAGCCGCTATCTGCGATGCTTAAATGTTATCCTGTCTTTTCAACCCTACACGGCGGCATATTCTCTGAGTAGAGATTTATTAGATGCATATAAACTGGCAACTGTTGTAATAAGGCTAGACTAGCATTAGAACTTCGAGCATGTTATGTGTAATATGGGGAAAATATAGTGTCATACTATAGCCTAGTAGTTTACATTAAACTTATCTGAAGTAGTCGACTTAATATGGTTTATATTGGTGGTAAAGTTCTGCAGGTTGTACAGACTAGGGGAAATTATATTAAATTTATCAGGACAGAAAATGGTGCTATAACCCATACTATGCAGACTTTGCTTTTAATCTCTAAACTATACAACACAAGACCTTTTTAAAATCTTCTTGTTTTATATGGGTTATTTTCATAACTGGTGTTCTGTTGAATGTCCATTGTGTGTGTTTCCCAGCTAACATGGCTCTTTTACTCATTCTACCACCCCATAATATATTCTTACTGGGGATACAATTCCCTCTTGGAGAATACATTTGGACCAATGTATGAAGAAGTAGCACAGTTGATTAACCCACCCTAGATCTTTGTTTAGGTTCCAGAACACAAATCTGGTAACTGATTGATTTAAGATGCATTTTGATACCTGATCATTCATGTGCAGGAGATCCTGGAATATGGGGTTTGCAGTGAAGTGGAGGTGCTTAATAACAGTGAACAGTTCCAGTGTATGGAGGTGTGTGTGACGGCTTCATATTTTTTATTATTATTTTACTCTAGATTGTTCCCTATCCAGTGATCTGGGTGGTGTATAAATAATGTACCATAGGATTGCAGCTGCTCATTTTATGGTAAAATGTGTGCGATACATTTTTCGTGGTAGTCTGCGTTTACGCTGACAGTTCTGTTGTACAATAGTGACTTTCCTGCATTTAACACAGCTGCTGATGCTTGTCTGAATTATGTGGCAAATGATACATAATATTACACAAGATTTGTTCTCCACCTCTAGCTCCTCACAGGTATTTTTGGTGTTGGGGTACGGACAGCAGAGCGATGGTACAAAGATGGTGTGCGGAATCTGAGTGACTTGAAGGACCCCAAGATTAAGCTGACTGCAGACCAGAGAGCAGGTAGAAGCTAGCATGGAGTTCATGGGAGGATGTACGGTCCTTGTCGGCATCATAATTAGTGGTGTCCCTCACACAGGGCTGGAGCACTACACAGACTTACAGCAGCTTGTGACCCGGGCCGAGGCTGAACGTGTGGAACGTCTAGTGAGAGATGCTCTGCGTAGATTCGTTCCAGACATCCAGATTACAATGACTGGAGGGTTCAGCAGGTAGGAATAATTAAGGATCAGATTATTGACCACAAATTTGGTTGCGGGACATCTGTGCTGTATAGGTAGCGCTTCTCCCTGCATATTGATCAAGGTTCATTTTAAATGGATGATTCCATGGGTCGTAATCCCCAGTGTTAAAGGCTAACTGCAGTTTTTCTAATTATAGTATTCCCGTTACTCATTTACAATTTAAAGTACATGTAGCGGGTGTAAAAGGTTGTAGAAATTGCTTGTACAGGGTGTCCTCCTTGCTACCTACCCTCATGCGTTATAGTGGTGTCCTTGTGACATGCACGGAGCACTAGTGACTTCATCTGTTTTCCCTGCGTGAAAGATCTGGGTCTTGGTGAAGATGATCACGAGGTGCCACCTCCTGTGGGGGGTACGGCCATGAAGGGGAAGCTTATGGGGAGAGACCAGAGTAATTTAGTAGATATTATATACTTATTAGGCATGATGCACTGATTACAAAAGAAACCTTTATCTGGGCACCTTAAATCCCAAACATTGTGGGCATTAGGCCCTTTGTAACTATAAAGGAGCAGGAATTGTGGTCCGAATCCCAATGCTCTAATGTAAAGCTGCAACAATGATGATTAGTGAAATACAAATTTAGGAGCCAAAATTGGCACTATTTAGCTGCAGAATATTTATAATCATGATACTGCAAGCCTTCCATAAAACTCTTTATCTACAGATATATGACTCTCCTTCTGAAACTATAATACTCATGCAAAAACAAATCGCTCACTGTGCTGTAAACTGATTGGAGCTAAATAAGCAATAATAATGGCATAGACAGATACATGAAATTATGTATTGAAATAGAAGGTTATAGAGGTCTATGCCCAAACAAGCTTACAGTCTGGTAAGTAGGAGGCACCACCATAATTATTCATAAATCCGTTGTGACACATGAACACAATGAATTGCTTATAAGTTGCATTGTATGGTATCTGGAGTGTTTGGGGGGCTGGTTACATTCAAGGCCGCCCTTAAACAATTTGTGGCTGCTACTTAAAACACCACATGTCCCCTTTATTATACACAAGACATTCATTGTAACTTGCCTGACAGGGGGAAGCAGCAAGGACATGATGTGGATTTCCTCATCACCCACCCTGATGACAGAGCACTGACCAGGCTACTGAAGAAAGCTGTAGATTGGCTGGATGGCCAGGTGAGTACGATGTACATGCACTGAGGAAGCACATTGGTGTCATTGTGTAGCTCAGCGTGCATGCTGTTCTGTTCTAGGCTGATGAGCAGACTACATTGAATAAGTACATGATCCACTGCACTGGTTGTAAGAATAGTGTGTGTACTCGTTCATTGCAAAAGCCCCATTACAGTCTGAAAGAGAGAAGTGCAAAGATAAAGGTATCCCAGAACCATGTCACTCAGTTTTAATGATAAAGCTAGGATTAGGGACTGCATAATGGTATTAGTTTCTTTGGGATTTCCTCCTGCGTACAGTGAAGTTAAGTGGTACCAGCAATGTATATAGTCTGTTCTACAGGGCACAACATAATGTTCCCTACTTCCACCCTCAAGCAAAATGTGTTGATGAAGATGAGGGGAGAATGCTCCTGTGGGTGACTCCCATGTGCCAACTCTGGCTGTCAAGTTCTGCTGTCAGGTTCAACCATATGGCCAAGTGTGGTTCCAGGCTCCACGATCTGTACAGTATTATAAGGCAGTGCTGTCTGTAGCATGCGATAGCACCAGTGTGCAAATGCAGAAAATCAGGCCTACTTCCCTGCTGTGTATAGCCGAATCGCCAATACATCAACTTATGGTGGGGGAGGATGATGTGCAAATTACACTATGAACAATATTACTATTAGTTTTTAAAAAACAAAAACCTCAGTAACAGATACTTTCAACAGCCCAAAAATGGGGGTAGAATGATAAAAGTAAAGTCCTGGCAAAACCATTAAAATGAACCTGGTCATAAAAACCACCACTGTGCCTAAAATGGTTTTAATTTTTATATATATATATATATATATATATATATTTGTATGTTTGTCGATGGGTGGGGATTCCTTTTTACCTACAGGACACAGCTACATCTGTCCCCCATATCAGAATAGCGTGCTTCTCCTTTAATTTCTTTGTAATGGAGAATTACTTCAGTTCATTAATGGGATTACTTTGAGGGGTAATCAACCTTTCTGATACATTTGCCAGCATTAATATAGTGTACTGTAAGCCACCTCCCTACTAGCAGGTGTCTGACCAATCTCTAGCAGGTTTACCAGCTCTGAGATACATGTTTATTGCCCCCCAGACAACCTCTTCTAGAGCAGGAGAGTCTCATAGTGCTTTAAGGCTGCTAGGAATGGAAGTTTTATGGCAGTGGAAGTACTTTATTAGGGTAGGAAGAGAGGGAGAGCTGTCTACAATTACTTTCAGGTTGCTGTAAAAATGTGGAATTCACTAATGGACTGTATTCACATTTCATTATAGTAAAGCGAATTTCTCTGCATAACGAGCAAGATTGATTGTGGGTCTAGTGGCAGAAGCTCACGTGTTGGTTGTACTGTACTTTTAACAAAAGATCACATGTATCATTGCAGGGTATACTCTTGTACCACCATATGAAGGAGCGATCTCATGCACCACATGAACGATTTGACGGTCATGAAACCTGTTATGCTATCTTTGCCCTTCCAAGCAGTGCCTTGGAGAAGTCTGAGGCTGAAGCAGTGGTTCCTGGTGAGCCGTGCAGTGAACTTACAGCCCCATCTCTTGGAGACAAAGCCCCTCGCAGATGGAGAGCTGTCAGAGTTGATTTGGTGGTCACCCCTTATAAAGAGTATCCATATGCACTTCTGGGCTGGACAGGATCAAAGGTCAGTGGTGCTGTCGTGTCCTTGGATTATAATGACAGGGTACACTATCATCATTTATTTATATAGTGCAACTAATTGCGCAAAATTTGTTAGCAGCCAATTAACCTACCAGTATGTTTTTTGGAGTGTGGGAGGAAACCGGAGCACCCGGAGGAAACCCACGCAAACACGGGGAGAACATACAAACTCCACACATATAAGGCCATGGTTGGAAATTAAGCTCATGACCCCAGTGCTGTAAGGCAGAAATGCGAACCACCAAGCCACTCTATGACAAATGTTGCAGAATATTTCTTTGTGTAATCCAGAAAGCTGTGATCGACAAACTCAAACGCTTCATAGTTAGGGTGGGTAATGAAATTTCTCTATTGCTCCATACAGGGGTCACAAGATATCTACCTCATGGGGGGGGTTACCTCCATTCACAACTCCCCTTCCCCTGTTTATGTGTTACTGGGAAACTATATTATACTTGTACATGAGAGAGCGGTTCCTACCACCCATGTTCTGTTCTGCTAGGGTATGCAAACGTGGCACCCATCTAAGGTGTACATACATTTTAGGCATCAGACTATGTGCAGTGCTGGGGCTGCATGTTTCTCTGGCTATTTTGTATAATACTTTAAGCATTCATGGGCATTGTGCTGCACAAGTAACTAAGGGTGGAGCATGCTCGGAGTTGTAGTTCAACTGGCATATGAGTCGCCAGTTATCTACTCCTGCTAGGGGAGCTGTGAGAAGTGGTGGTTTTTTTGAGGGCATTAAAAACCCCTTTATTGCCAATCCAATTTTCATGTTTTGGCAAAGTGTCAATTTTACCATGAATAACTATATTTCTTAATTAAGCAAACATTACAAGCAGCGACCCCTGTCACTCAGGACGACACATTTGTGGCCAAATTGGAAGGGATCTGTCAACTCAGTCTTTTTAATGTGGGCAGCAGATGACCACACACAGGCTGATAGTGGTCATCTTCCAACTGCATTCACCACTATGCCAAATGATCCAGTGAATTCATTGCATCATTACAATACGTCTTTGTGGTTGTTTTCTGGCCACAGGCAGCATTAAATTGCTTTTTTGGTCTTCTGTGGCCCCTAGCTTTGTGTGCCACCTTTTAATACTCTTCCTTAATTACAGCAAATCCAATACTGTTTCTGTACATACTTTGATAGCACTGATGCAAATCAAATGTGGTGGGGTGGGTCATATGACTACATATGGATTTAAAATCTACAAAAGACTTATTTGAAAATAAAGTGAAAGTTGGTTATACTCCATTGGGTGTATCTAACACATGCAGCTAGGTAGGTTATTTCTGGGGGAAAAAGAACTATCTTTTGGAGTCTACTTGTATAATTAACGAGAAAAAGCTGTTGTAACAGAAGACTATTAATCTATAATTTTGTCTAGTTCAGTTTAGAAAATTAAAGCAATAATCTGATTGCTAAGGCTTATAGCAACGTTTGTCCGGTGTACTAGTTTTGTAAAGGCCATTTTCACACCAATGTGTTTTAGGTTTCCAACAAAAAAGGTATCTTAAAAAAACAAATGCATTTTGTTATGTGGATCAAGATTCCATTTAAATATAAGAATGTATTTTAAAGCTGCACGACCACCACATGGCTGAACATAAATTCGCCACTTTAAAATGGCTGCAGAGGGGGAATGTGAGGGGGAGGAGCAGTGTGTCCCATCTGAGTGTGATGTGTAATAATTGTAATGTGAATTTCACAAAGAACTGCTGCATTATAGAGCACTGCTGCATAAACTAGCCTTGTGGCCTACCAACATGCTCCATTCGTCATAGCTGTGTATGTATCCAGTCTCTTTCACACAGGAGAGAATTATTAATGACAAGAAAGATGTGCAAGATTCCAAGGGGCAGATTCAATTAATAAAATATCAGCGTGAGGTGTCTCTGGAACGGCCGCGAGAGACCTCAGAGGTCTCATAGAGGTGCGAGCAAAAATCGATGCAAGTTTGTACCATAATACTGGTAAAAAAGCGTGTCTTTGATGTTCTTAGGAACATTGCGGACAATTGATTCTGCCCGCTAGAGTTTGCTAATGCCAAAATCATCTCTTGCAGCACTTTGAGAGAGAGATGCGGCGCTTCTCATGGCAAGAGAAAAAACAGTCCCTAAGTAGTCATGGACTCTATGATGCTGAGAAGGTGAGTGCCCCCTTTCAGGTTACAGGTGAATAATTAGACTATAGTGAGGTGTTTGCTGCATGCCGGACTTTGCAATTCTGTCACTTGTCACCTTTATTTAAACTGACTATTTAGCAGTTATCAGTTCTAATAACTTTTTGGGCTTTAAATTGCACGTATTACTGTAAAATGCTCTAATCTAGACAAAAGCAAGTTTTACAATTTGGTCTCTAATTTAGAAAAATAGTAAAAAGTTTATTATTGTCTGTAAATAATGTCCTGTGGAGCGGATGCCTCGTCTTCCCTTCCTTTAATAATTATGTGTCCCTTATAGAGCTTTTCTGGCCCTCCGCATCATTTCATGTGACACGTTTATTTCACACAAGTTTATTAATTAAGCATGAGAGGCTGGCAGTGGCTTCAGTACTGACCAGGACACCATTGTGATGAGTTTGTACGTCTTCCCCATAATTATAAAGGTTTCCTCCCAGTCCAAAAACTGACTGGTTGGTTAATAATGTTACTGTGTGTTTGCGTGGCACACAATTTAGCATCACTGGGGCTGGAACTGATGTGACGGATTAAACATTCTCTGTAAAGCACTGCTTAATAAGTTTCCACTATGTATGTGTGTTACCCCATTGTCTTTAATATTTGATGTTTGTTTAGCACCCAAATTTTGAAAATGTACTAGTGTTTTACTAAGGTTACTTACCCACTGACAAAAATAAATACTTCTACTAGTATTAACACTAGAAATGGTAATGGAACTTATTGGTTACTTATTGGTTTTAAAGACCCCATACCCCCATCTTTGGTGCCATCTTTGGATGATGCATTTTTTCATTTATTTACATCGTCCCCTTCCCAAGTGAAAACACATCATGTCAGACAGTTCTTTTGCAGTCAGTGGCATTGGTGTCTTCTGAATGCTGGTGGGTAACCAGCTTTAGACAGGGAGGTACTTCTCTAACTAAACAAGTAGACAGTGATTGACAGCTAGTGGGTGGGGTCAGTGATGTCACAGCAGTGCAAATTCAACTTTTATATTTAACCATCATATTCTGTTAGATCCGTGTCCTAAAGATATAGCAAGAGCTGGGATGGAATTGGGGAGTTAATACTTTACAACACTAAACAATGTATTTTACATTCCTGGTGCATATTGTGGTAATTTTTTTTTCATTGGGGCAACTTTTTAAAATTGATTATATATGGTACTCTATAAAACTGACTTCAAATGACTACTTTTACATAACTGTTCAAGTTATTTAAATGTTAAGTGCAACTGTGACGCTTCAATGTAATAGCTCCTTGTCCCTAGATGGTGCATGTTCATGCATTTTGGCTCCGCCTACAAAATGGCTGCTTCCACCACGTGTAGACAATAGCTGCCCTTTTATGCAGTTTGGTTAAAGAGAAAACTACGTAGCCAATTTTCATATTCTGTATTTGTTCAGTATTTAGTTGGTGTGTCATACCATGCACGTATCACTATTGTTGCTCACAAGAGTTTTGGCATGTGACTGAAGGTCTCTCCATAGCAGCATAGGTTTGTTTTTAACAAAATTGGCATTTAATTTAGACTTCGCTTATCAAGCATCTTAAAGCGGTAAATGATTTCATTCACCACTGTGAAGTGGTTTTAGAGGGCGGTAGGAATTGATGGTAGTCAGTTTTCTGAATAGAAGAATGTCGACAATAGTTAGTGACCTAAAAATGGTGATTACTATAAGGGCGACATTGAGGAAATAGAGACTTGCCATAATTCTATGTCCGACACGCCTGATATACCGCTGCTATAAATTGCAACTGCTAGTTTTAAGGCAGCAATGGGCGGACCAGTGGCCTGTATATGGATCGTGGCATTGCTGCCTTAAAACCAGCAATCTCACTCTTGCCATTGTAAGTGATGAATCCCAGTCGCCGCATTTTGTAGTCGCAATTTATAGCAGCCGTATATATCCGTTGTGTCGGACATAGTGTCTATCTGACTTATGGTAAGTCTGTTTCTTCAATGACGCCCTTATAGTAATCGCTATTTTTAGGTCGCTCTAACTATTATCTGCATTTTTTTTATTCGGAAAAACTTACCCCACCCGTGACTGTACTTTGTCCTCTCATTTAACCCAGATTTCCTCCAGGGCTGCAAGACGAACCACAAACTACCAGGAAAAAAAGGAGCAGATTTTAAACAGGAGCTAATTCATTCCATATGGCCATGCCGCTTTAATGGCATTTTCTTATTCAAAGCACAGCTCAAATCACATGCCAATGGGAATCTGTGCTCTAAAGTCTTCCCTTTTTTTTTTGTTTTAGAAATGCTCTAACCCAGCAACATCTGAGGAAGACATATTTGCACATCTGGGCTTACTCTATGTTCCACCTTCTGACAGAAATGCATAACTTTATCTGCCAAAGGCTTTTAGATCATTGTTGGAGAACTTGCCTGTGAAAAGGTACTAATTTTTGTAAATACAGATATTTTTATAATAAATCTGTTTCAGGAATGTTTTGATTGGTATTTGAGAAATGTGTGTAGCATAATCTAGGCCTCGAAAAGCTGGATGAGCTATTTCTATGGCATTGATCTCCAGACTTGCTGTACCCAATTTCTATCCATTACTTCTGCATTCCTCAATGTGAAACTGTTTACAAATTCTCCTGGGCCAAATGCATTGATGGTGATTCTACAACGCTAGAAGTGACACTGATGAAGACTCTACCCAACTAGTATATAGGTAAGCAATAATTATGATAATTACTTTTTCCCATACAGATGCCCAGTTTTTAATAGCTTCCTGGATAAAGATGCTGGAAGTTGTAGGTTATAAAAAGAAACCGTTAATCCAGGAAGAAAACCGGTGGCCTAGAGAGATATTTATAACACAGAGGCAAGCTTCTGTAAAAAATGGTTTATCTGTTCCATTTTTGTATAAAACACACACGGGAGAAACCTAGCCAATCAACATACAGATTTCATTTACAAGACTCCAGGAACTTTTTTTGTTGTGAAACTGAACCTAAACAACATACAAAGGTTTTACCTTTAAGTCTACTCTGTCTATTACCTTCCTTTTAACTATCTTTTAGAAAAAGTAAAATTTTGACGAAAATAAACAAAACAAATTCCACATATCCCCATTTTTCTTCTGTCCCAGTTACAGTACAATAGTAGAGGGAAGCAGGACCTTTTCCTTATGCAGTTTTCTGCTGTCCCTTCTTTCCAATCAGAGACTTGTGGATATGAGGAATAACACCTGCAGGGAAGCGGAGAGATTGGGGTTACTTATCTGCAATCTGTCACAGGACAAAATTTCTACTGCTGTTCAAGTAACTGCTTAAGCTATTTCTGTTCTAGAATTTCTGGTGTAGGGAGATTAGTGTCTCTTATATACCACAGTACCTGTTAAGCTATGGGGCTTGGCATGTAAAGGGTTAGGCATAATCTGAAGTGGCGTAAAAGAGTTGGACTACATAGCATGTTAAACTAGGGTGAGGTGGGTAGCTACTCGGAGACAATGTACCTCCTCCTGCAATGGTGGCCTTGATGAGGGAGTCCAATTCTTCATCACCACGAATGGCTAGCTGCAAGTGACGAGGAGTGATACGCTTCACTTTCAGATCCTTAGAGGCATTTCCTGCCAATTCCAATACCTGTTTTGTTGTTTTTTTTTAAAAAAAAAGAAATAATAAATGGTACTATTAAACCAGCTTAAATTATCAATGATTTCCCGACTATCAAAAAAGTATGGCAATGCCCAACTTTGGGTTTTGGTTTGGGAAGAAAAAAAAAAAAGGTATGACTCGCTGAAACTTAGTTTAACACTACCAGGAAAGCCACATAATAATTAATGGATGGAATAGATATTTGCTACCCACAACCCCTGAAACACACAATCTGTCATTATGGGTCTATAAACAATAAACCTACTTCAGCAGTAAGGTATTCCAGAATGGCAGCACTGTACACTGCTGCAGTAGCACCAACTCTTCCGTGGCTTGTAGTGCGGGTCTTCAAGTGTCTGTGGATACGGCCCACTGGGAACTAAAACAAATACAAGTTATCATAGGCAGTTACTAAAACCATCTTTAACCAGCCAATCTCTTCTGCACCACAGGCCGGCCACGCTAAAAAGGAGCACAAACAGTCCCCTAAAGGAAATATTCCAAACGACTATGTCTACATACTATACTTTATCTTCAAACAGAAACCTGACAAAACAGTGAGCAGTGGAGGGTTGAATCTGGGAGACTAATTGGAAAACAAAGGTTTTGTATGGCATTCTCATAGCTAATTTGAGTGGAAAAATCTGCGTTTTTTTTTTACACAGGGGGTGTTCAGGAATTTAATTGGACATAATTCACATAGTCCACACTTACCTGTAGTCCTGCTCTCTGTGAGCGAGATACAGCCTTGGCCTTAGCCTTCCCGCTATCCTTCCCAGCCTTACCACCAGCCTATATATAAACAGGGAAAAATATTACAAAAAATGAGTTCATATATGGTGGTGTTCTGCCCCAGCACCCCCACCACCACCCTGCACATGTCTTATGTATGATTTTTAATACATTGACATTGCAAAATTGTTCTAGTCTGTAACAGTTTACTTAAGATTATTTGTAACTACATATATTCTTTAACTCACCAGCCCCTATAACTTTAACCAACCCTGCTGTAATCGAGCGTTTCCTTGTCAACAACAAGAGGAACAAACAGCAATGTATCATTTTCTAACACAGCCTTGACTGTCCAATCAATGCCTGTATTAGGAATTGGTGTAAAAATGTTTGTTTGCTTTACAAATCACCCACATGATAGATGCAGGGAGTAACCCTAAACTGCAGTGGTTTCTGGCATGGGCTTGCCAGTTTTCCTATTTCGTAAAATCTAATTTGTAACTGGGTTGGGTACAAAATGTAGACAGTGGAAGTGTCAGCAGTTATCCTGTCGACATGAAAATGGCGGCAGGTTCAATGCCGACATTTCCATTCTGGCGACAGCTTGAAAATGTGGACAGTGTGTTGACATTCACAATGTCGACATTAAAAGAACCACAGGCACAAAATGTTAAAAAAAAGTTTAAAACTATCCCTCCTCCCTTCCAAAACAAATCCAAATCTGTGCTGATTGCGTGTCCGCCGGCATTGC
The DNA here is from genome assembly GCF_038048845.1 of Mixophyes fleayi. NCBI lineage: Eukaryota > Metazoa > Chordata > Amphibia > Anura > Limnodynastidae > Mixophyes > Mixophyes fleayi. The sequence continues at coordinate 64,217,637 of NC_134405.1, forward strand.
TTTTATCATGTGGCCATTATGACCAGAATGGAAGTGTTGGCATTTAACCTACTGACAGGATAACTTCCAACGTTCCCAATGTCTGAACTATTGACTGCATCCCTTTGACATCTCCTTTAAAAGGGGCAAAAAACAAGTATTTTACAGGAGTTGGCATAGCAGGCCCCTTAGGGTGTTCTGAAGTGTTTAAAACATAATTTCTTTTTACTTAGGAATGTATCTGTGTTCAGTCTTATGCCCCCCCCCCCCCCCCTCACATACTAAAGAGCATGTGCACTACAGCACGAAGGTTTTAAGACAGATGAACTGTCATAAGCAGATTTAAGAAAAACGGTTGTCGTGCAAACTACTGCAGAACTATGCCAGCATATCATTGGCTGCGACATGTCAAGGTCTGAGAGGTGGGGGAAGCTGTTGAAAAGTAGTGAATTGTGAGTGAACTTTCATATAACATTGTCCTACACGTTCTTAGGAGAATAGCTGTTTTTTAGGAAAACCCTGTATACTGAAAGTTTGCGTAATAGGTAATTTTAGGTTTATGAAAACAGCTAGGGAGAAAAAAAAAAAAATGCTTTGTAACCAGTCTCCACACAATTTTTAATGTTATTGCAGTGCTTCCATCTGTTGTGGCAGGTGATCTCTACTCGAAATACCTACAAAGCCTCTGCAATTATTAGCATCGTGACTGTGAGCCCCTTTCTCCACCTGATGCTGACAGATTGTCTAAGTGTTGTGTGAAGAGGGGTTTGACAGTCACCATGCCTACAATGCTGGCTCTTCTGCTTGCACTGATGGAATTTTTAGAGTATTACTAAAATTTAGCTGAAAAGACTACAGAGCATGAATGTGTTTTCATAGGGCAAATTATTTTAAAAGCAAATCAGGAAAGGTGGATTCTTTGACAGAAGCAAATTATACATTGGATTTGTAACTTGGTTAAACAGTGAGCCTTAACAGTAATTTCCACAGCATGTAAATTAATATCATTTATAGCAAAAATAGGCGTCGTTCCTACGATGCCATGTACCCTCTAAATGGACCTTGCTTAGAATTAAAATAAAAAAAGCCCAAGTTGATGAACACTATGATAAAATAGATTAGTGTAATATGTTAAAAAAGTAGTAGTAATGCCAAATTTTCCTATTTCATTACACAATATATGAACTTAAACAAACTGGTATTAAACCCATGGTAAAAGTGTTTGTGGTACAAGCCTTGACATATTAAAAAAAAAATAATAATTGTTCCTTAGAAATGTTTAAAGGCTCATACTCACTAATATTGTTTTTCATATGTAGAAATAGTTGAACACTAAAACCCATTGTTTCTATTGTTAGCATAACCACTGGTGTTTTTTTTTGTTTGTTTTTTTTAATTGTGCTGCCTTAGCGGTTTAGAACACTAATTGTAAACACATCAGTGAGCTTTACAAACACTTCAGATGCAGTTGATTTTTTTATTTATTTTTAAATGTTAGTTTGAATAGGTTTATAATGACAAATGCAAATTACCAAAATATGTCTACAAGAAGCAGTTTGTAATGTGGTGATTCTGTCAAACACTTTGTTATGGCTTATAGCTTGAACAATTTGCAATATAATGGGGAGACCATGTACTTTGAGTGTTTACTATGATACCAGCATCATATAAATAAAAACACTGTTCAATGTTTATTTAGAATGCATTGAAAACAAAATACAGGTGCTATATTTTTTGGTTGACTAGTCCTATCCCAGCTCCAGCTGTCACAGGATAAAGAGATCATGTCCACACAAGGATACATATGTCACAGACTATGGTAGTATTTGGGTAGTGTGCATCTTGAGCTGTCAGTGATGCCATAACCTGTAAATCTTTGGACAAACTGACTTGGGGAAAAACAAATCTGAGAATGTGCACATAAGTATAATGTAATGTTCCTAACATAGTCCATGTGTTGTTCTTAGACCTATACTGTGCACATCACCCCAGGACTTGCATTGCTGACACTATGGACACTGCCTATTCATGTCCCTGTTGGGTGAAGTCTGGAGAGGCTGATAATAAATGTTTACATTACAGAAGGATTGCTGCCACTTTCTGGTATGGCTGCGGGATACAGCGGCAGACAGCTCACAGATGTGATGTTGTACAATGTAGAGTAGGGGTCTGTCCTGTAGCTGTGACCTGAGTGGATCTCCCAGACTACACGGACAGATCCTGCCCCACTATGGCCGCCTGCGCTGCGGGGGTAGTACTTACACGTCTGCCGTGCAGGCAGAGGTGGTACTACCAGCATCACCGTATACCCCGGTGCATGGAAAGGGCGCACCTCACCCTCGCGCGTTACCGCATCCTGTTCTTCCCGCCATTTACCACCGGGGTATTATAGGGTATGTACTCCTGGACCCCGGGTCGGAGGCTCCCAATAATCCCGCCTGAGGTATTTACCATGTTCCAGAACTCCGAGCGTCGCCGTTAGGAAATCCAGATAAAGTTGCCCCGTGTCTATGCTCCTCTCTGCTGCCGGTACCGCGTACTCTCAGCCTCACACACACAATAACCCCCCTGCCCGTCAGGCCCGAGCGAGAGGACACGCTACAGCCAATCACGGCGCGCCTTCCTGGTTTGAAACTGCGTCCTCGCCAATCGAACGCGGCCTTCTTCCCCAGGTGCCTGGTGTGACCCTGCCCCTTTCACTTAACGGCTGCTTCCCTCCCAAGGCCCCTCAGCTTGTTTTTGCACACGGCCCGCAAGTGAGTGGGCGTGATTACAGTGCGTCAGCGGGAGAAATCTAGCCAATTATAAAGGATTCCCGGTCCTGACTGATAAATACGCCCGCCAATCTTGTCACGTATTTCTGAGTGGGCAGGGACGCTAATGTACTTGACAGGCGTATTAGCCAATGGGATGAATGGCTTCTGGATGGGGTTGGCTCGTCACTTTCCCGCACTCCGAGCCTTGTTTGCTTTAGGAAAAAGCTAAAATGGCGCCTGTTCTGTGGTGACAGTGAGGGCGAAGCGCCCTGTGGGCTTTCTGGCACTAAGACTGACGGCATCTAAATTTCCTAAATATGCAGTACTAGAATCCCACCAACGTCTATAGTAGCCATGTAGGATATGGTTATACTTGTTAGTTGGGATAGAAGAGCCTTTTTTCACGTCTTATGCAAGTACAGTTGCACTGACGTCTCTCAATGCAATTAGCTTAACAAAACGGACAAGAGCGAGAGTAAAACATTGTGCAGTAAACTGACAGGAATATTATATACTTTATTTGCTCAAGTAGAAAATAATAAGCATTGGTAAATGATGCACATAAGAAAGTGACTGTAGAATTTTGTTTTAAATGTATTAAAATAAAGTAACACAAATTTCTATTGCCAGAGGCAGTGGAGTTTCTAAAATTCCATTTGAATGCCATTGAGAAACTAGCCGCTATGGGCATGTAAATTAAAGATTTCCACATTGCCCATGCTCCCAAGAGAGCTCAAGCCAAAAATTTGCCTATGATGGTTTTTATTAAAAAAAAAAAAAAGGTTGATCTTCATGTTTCCTGAGAAAGTAAAACTAGACGCACCCTTCCTTAAATATGCAGGGTTACCTTGGCAGACCTTTTGGATATTAATTATTAAAAGACAGCTGCTAATACCACAACCTATAGCACGCCTTAATATCACCAATTATGCCGCTCTGCTCCCTTTTCTCCACTTAATTCAGCCCAGGTAAATGCAGTTGGGAAATTGGTAACTGGCGTCAGGGAAAAGCAAACACGTGTTTAGGATTTGTCTATTATTTACCCACTGGTTAAAATCTTTGCTCATATAGGTGCAAGCAAAAATGATACATGATACATTCAGATAGTCAGTCATTTTTTATGTTTGATTGTATCTGAAGCAGTTGGATGATGGTGTCTTACAACCTTTGTCAGAAGCTCTGTGCAAGCCTCTGCTACAGAACAAGCAGCACTGTATTACGCTCTAAGGCTAAAGCCACATAAGTGTTTTTGCCACCAACAATACACCACTGGCAACTGCCCACAGCTAAGAGCAGTCTGTTTTTCCAGGAAGCTTTATCATCTTTTCCAGTTAGTTGCCACATATGGGGCATTGCAGGAATCACCCATCATCAGCTACTAATATAGCACCACTAATTCTGCTGCGCTGTACAGAGAACTCACATCAGTCCCTGCCCCATTGGTCCTTAGTCTAAATTCTCTAACATACAAACACATAGATCAAGGTCAATTTAATAGAAGCCAATTAACCTATTAGTATGTTCTAGGAGTGTGGGAGGAAATCGTAGCACCCGGAGCAAACTACACAGAGGCCATGGTTAAGAATTGAACTCATGACGCCAGTACTGTGAGGCAGAAGTTCAGTCCACTAAGCCACCATGCTTCCCAGTGATCACATATACCTTAATTGCTAGGAGTTGATGTGGCTAAAAAGAGAAGGACTATTGATTTGGTTAAAATTCATACCTTTTCAGTGCTATAGCAAAAGGGTCCATTGCTGCATACCAAGGACACTGCTGTCACCCTTATATTTTATGTGGGATCAGAGCTCAAGATATGGTTCACCTTACCTCTACTTCCTCCATTGGCGCTATATCTACAGTAACACCGACGTAGCTCATACAGAAGAAATAAGAACCTTTATAACTCAGGAGTGTTGTAAGATGATGCAATCATGCAGTGCCCATGAAATTAGGCTCCAATAGGTACTGAATAAAAAAAAAAGCGTAAGTTCAGGAGGAGCTGGTGGTAAGTAGGGCACAATGGGGAGATCGGATTGGGGAAGCTATGAGGACAAGGCTTGACAGTTCAAGGGAGGCCATGGAACGTGAGAGTACAGACTCAGATGGGATCGGCAAGAGTCGATGAGATAAGAAGTCAAAAGGAATGCAGACATGGTGAAAGTGAAGGGATAGTGCAGCTCAAATTTTACAAACTTCTCCAGTGACCTTAAGCTGTGTCTCTACTTATGTTACTTTCAATCACAATTCGCATATCACTGGCAAATGAATCTTGTGTTGTTTTTTTGTATTTTTTTTAATGTGTAGCAAATGTCTTGTGTTCGCCATTTAATTGCATCACAAATGCACACTTTGCCTTGATTTTTTTAAAACATTTTTTAAGTTTGTATATACTTTTCTCTTTCATCCAGTCTGGGGGACACTGCTTCTATGGGGTTGTATGAGGGCGCATGGAGCTGGCAATTAAATAGTTAATGTAACTGTTGACAGAAGCTCCTCCCCTCTGCACCCCCTGAAGCTCCTCAGTGTTATTTAAGTGCCCAAGGAGTTGGGCTGTTTTCAGTATTGCTCTGCAGTACTTGCCGTTAGTTAGATTAGTTTTTATTTCTTTATTATTGTTTCTTTTTTTATTTTTACTTAGGACGGGGTAAGTGCTGTAAGCAGCACTTGCACCCATAGGACTAAACTGAGCACCGCTCCGTTCATTTCAGTTTTGCTGGAGATTTCTTCAGTTGGAAGCAGCGACAGCCGTGACGAGGCTGGCACTGATTTCTCCTGACAGGTCTGTGCTGTCTCAGGCATAGAGTGTAGTGCCCTGATCAGTGAGCAGCCATTACAGGGAGATACCAAGTCCACCGCTGAGGCGCAGGGGGGAACTTGGATCTCGCCAGGCAGAAAAGTGAGCACAAACAGTGCCGGGGAGTAAGAGCAGAGAGGCTCCCCCACAACTTGGTATTCCTCATAGCGGGAATTTTTAGCACCTAAATGACAGACGCACAGCTTATTGCTCACCTCACAGAAGACAGGGGCATCAGCTATTAAATTACAGCGGCTGGCTCCTTCCCTCTTCATCCTCATACAGGCCTTGGGTCCTTGGCAGCTAAGTACCCCAATGGGGAATAACTAATTAATGAGGTTCCTTGTTGTAATAGAGAGAAAACTGTGTGTGTGTGTGTGTGTATATATATATATATATATATATATATATATATATATATATATATATATATATATATATACATCATCATCATCATTAGCTATTTATATAGAGCCACTAATTCTATGTGTGTGTGTATATGTATACACACTACAGTTATATCTAACTCCATCTAGTCTGTGGTGGACCTCTTGGGCTGTGCTGCGTAACGGTGTATTGGCAGATCAGCTCTGCCTGGAGCCAACCAGGTTCTCTGTCCACACTTTACTGGGTTTTATCGTTTTCATGTTTTTGTGTCTCCTGATGCAAGTTTGGTCCGCAATGTTTTGCAGATTGACAGAGCGGTCCCTCCCTCAAGGGGCTACTTTAGAAAGTCCCCATGTAGCAGTGTCCCAAAGATTGGATGAAAGTGAAAATAGGATTTTTGTACTTGCGTTAAATCCTTTTCTCTGATTCCATCTGGGGCACACAGTGTATGCTGTTCTGTTTCCTTCCTTGGGACTTTTCAGTTGAGCTGAGGAGTTTCAGGGGTTGCAGAGGGCAGGAACTTCTGTCAACAGTTACATTAACAGTTTAATTATTCAAGTGCCAACTCCATGTGCCCTCATACAACCCCATGGTAGCAGTGTCCCCAAATGGAATCAGAGAAAAGGATTTAACGTAAGTACAAAAATCCTTTTTTTTTTTCAGTCTCATCCCAAAATACAGAATTTCACTTACAATAGAGATATGGCTTGACCTTTCCAAATTGACCTGTATAAAGATGTGCATAGTTTCGGTCCACGAATCCATATATTTAACTGAAAACGGGTACATTTACATAAAAACAGGCACACAAAATCACCTATGGTTCCCATGATGGACATGTTTAGCAAAGTATAACCCTAGTAGTTATCTTGGGTATATTTTTCATCTTTAAAATACTGGTTTTGATCTTGAACTAAAAGAAACAGTTGCCCTGTTTGTTACTGTAGGATAAATTATTGTAATTAATAGGTACTTACAAACATTCCATTATCTATTTAATCTTGGTTAACGTTTTAAGTGGAATTAAGTGGTGCATTTTAAATAAGATCTTCACAATAATCTTCACCAACCTGTCTAAAATAAATATTGTGGCTTTCAAAAGCTTATGGGAATTCCATGTCATGCATTCACCACTTGTGTAGCATATGAGTGGTCATGTGAGTGGAACTACATTTTTCTATGGCTAAAACACGTGGACACAAACAGTCCTTGTAACACTAGTCTTATGAGTGACTTAATCTAAGCAATTTGGAAATCGGTGCAAATATTCTACTCCTGATCCATAAGTGTGCTAATTTAGTGTGTTTGTTCCTGGTAGTCAGGGTTGCTGTTAGTAAAGTGAGCCAGAAGGTGAAACAAAGTGTAACATTTTCATCTGTCATGTGAAACAAAACTTGTCAGTTAAAAATAGGACATCTCCATCATCAATTTCATTTATAAGTATCTAACTAATAACTTGGAGACACTGTACCTCCTTCCATAAATAATGTTACCCCTTTCACTTTGGGGGACATTTTGATCTAACAATATATCACTAAAATGCTACATGTCAAGGAATTTTTTATAGCTTTGTCAGTAAAAACATATTTTCAAGTGTTGTTATCCCCTGCTGGTTGTCCATTTGTTATTATTATTATTTTACCTTCTTGGGTATCACTTGTACATCTGACATCCAGTAGATGCTTGTAGTCACACTTGAAGTCAGAAGAAGTGATGCTGTTGTAAGTACATTCCAGGGCTTATAATGTATGGTACCATTGTGACATCATAACACTTAATATGTAGGTCATGTGACAAGCCAATTAATGAAAATATTAATAGTGGAAAACAGTGTACTAGCAGTACAACCTAATTCACACATTTCAGAGTCACAATATACAAAATCTTCATAATTACAATATTTTTTTTGTCTGAGAAGTAGTATTCCTATTGTTACACATATCACACAATTGATCACCCTCTTCTCCTGCACACCCATCACTGAACTTAATGATATAGTTCTTGGTTAATTTCCTACTTATCCATCTTCTTCAATGCCTGTACCTCTGGTACATCCTCCACTTCATTCCCACTATTTGTTATGGTCGTACAAGGCTCTGTTGAGAGTCCTCTGCTTTTCTTACTGTGCTCCTCTTGGTGAATTAGTTTACCTTTAATACCACCTCTAATTATTATTATCGTTTATTTTTAAGGCACCACAAAAGGAATGCAGTGCCTTACATGACATATACGGAAGTACACAACAAACAGACATTAATGATCCATAACACATTACATAATACACCATCTACCTGTCCTCCACTGATTTCTATTAACTCGTGTGACAATTCCTTTCTGCTATTTTCACATATACAGTATGTCACAACAGTATCTAAAGTTCATTGTATCTAAGACAGATCTTCTCTATCATCTTCCCTTCTTCCAGTCACCACAACCTCTTAAATCTCCCTTACCGCCAACAAGACCAAAATTTCCTTAATCTACCAAGCCCACTGCCTTGCTGTCACCCTTGACTCCAACCTTCGCTTTACTTCTCACATTCAGTATCTCTCGCAGTTTCGTTGTTGCCACCTTCAGCATTTACTAGAATATGCTTATTTATTTTTTATTTTTTTACCTAAGATGAAACAAAACTCTCATCCATTATCTCATTATCTCCTGCTTTACTACTTCAACATCCTCCTATCATCATCATCATCTATTTATGTAGTGCCAGCAAATTTAGTTTTAGAATTGGGAACAAACACAGTAGTAAAACAATGTTGAGTAATAGAGACAGAGAGGTAAGAAGGCCCTGCTCGCAAGCCTACAGTCTATGGGACAATAAGGGGTTTGATACATGAGGTTAAGTGCTATATTGCATATTGGTCCAGCCAGATTGCAAAGGTGCTTAGTGGGCTATATGATCCAGTCACAGAGCAGTGTTGATCAAAGGGTTATTGTCTTTTGTGAAATGTATATAGAGTGGTAGTAGGGTAACCTTGGGAGGTTGAGGAATATTATAAGCTTGCCCGAAGAGATGAGTTTTCAGACTTAAAGGTTTGAAGACTAGAGGGAAGTCTTATTGTGCAAGGGAGGCAATTCCATACAGTGTGTGTAGCCCGAAAAAAGTCCTGTAACTGGCAATGGGAGGATGTGATGAAAATGGATGATAGACACAGATCTTATGCAGAACGGTGGTGAAAAGTTAGGGGATATTTTGAGACAAGATGCATGTTGGTGCAGTTTTGTTGATGGCCTTGTATTTTAATAGAAGTATTTTATATTGGATTCAGGAAAACCAGGCAACCAATGTAGAGACTGACAAAGTGGCTTATCAGAAGAAGAGCGATTTGCAAGGAAAATCAATCTAGCTGCTCCTATCTGGCATTCACCTCACCCACCAGTCCCTGCTTTAATCTGACCTAACTACTGTGACTGGCTGATATACCTGTCTTTCCGCTCCAGATTTACCGCACCATTCTACAACTTCCTACCCTAGCTCACCATATTCTTCATAATACAATTCAGATTAATAACTCATCTACAAAGACCTTATCAACACCACCACTGTGAACAGAGCAGATACATTTTATTATAACCTAACAATGTCACTAAAAATGCTACATGCCAGAACATTTTTTATAACATCAGTAAAATATTAACATCCCTGCTTTCAGTATCTATCCATTTGTTTATTATTAGTATTTTACCTTCTTGGGAATCACTTGTACATCTGACATGCAGTAGTTGCTTGTAGTCACTGTAGCAGACAGAAGAAGTGATGCTGTTGCAAGTACATTCCATGGTTTATGATGTAAGACACTATTGTGACATCATGAGACTTAATATGTAGGTCATGTGACAAGCCAATTACTTGAGTGAAAAGATTAAAAATGGAAAACAGTGTAGTATTATTAATATCCTTTATAGGGTGCCACAAAGGGTCAGTAGCGCTGTACAGAGAGTATGCAACTAAACAGTACATAGCATTACGGGACAATACAGTATACACACTATACAATATAGGCAGGGGAGGGCTGGCAAACTTTAGCCCGGGGGGCAGGACTTGACTCAGCAGCCTATTAGGAACATTTTTAAAAGAAAAAAAAATAGAGGTGACCCAGCCCAAGGTAGTCCACTATGGGACCAGCCAGGGGGACAGATGCCCCCCCAGTCCAGCCTGACCCTGAATATAGGTGTACTAGCAGTACAGCCTAATTCAAACTCTTCATAGCAAAATGTACAAAACATTCATAGCCACTAAAAATAATTTTCCTTATAATTAGTATTTCTGTTGTTGCACATTTCATACCGTTGAACACTCTCTTCTGCAAACCCTTCACAGGCCTTCATTACATAGTTCTTTCTTGATTCACTTCCTACTTATCCAACTGCTTATTCAGGGGCCTGATTCATTTTCGGACCAAGGACAAAAGAGCACAGAACTTATTCATAGCTCCGTCCGTATTCAAATCAAAGCGGATCTCGAGATGCACTTCAATTGAATCTGGGTGTAAGTACACTCTGCCTAAACAGTACTTGTCTTACGTAGACAGACAGAACAGACTGCAGTATCTACACATATATGTGCAATATAATGTATATTATTTAATAAATGAACAACTCTTAACAGTATAGTCATTAATAAAAAAATAATTTATTCATTTTTTCATTAAAACAAATTTAATATTTTATTTAACAATAAATAAGCTTTTTTTTTTTTAATGAGTACTCTACATACAATGCCTTTATATAGTCTATCTTACTTGTATATACATGTTCTGTGCTATCTAGTGACACGATAATTGTGGTTTGTAAAAGATTGTGCCATGGCCATCATCACTATCAGTCAGCACTACACCAGCTCTGTAGTGAGTGCAAATGATACAGCTGAAAACAAGCACTTACAAGGAACCCAGGACATGAACAGCATCTGCAACGGAACGCCCTTACTGTACTTGGCCTACATTAGTCGGCCCCTGCCCTACCCCATTCCACCTCTCAAGTCGTAGGCAGTTGTGTCATTTGCATTCAGACATGAATTGTGTGCAATTGCTTTTATTGGCATAAAGTCCGTTTCTGACATACACAGAGCTACTTCACACAAGATACACTACACAAATTTACATAAGTCCCACATGAATCATGCCCTCAATTCCTGTACCTCTGGTACATTCTCAGTCCTCTGCTTTTCTTACTGTACACCTCTTGGTGAATTCATTAATTCAGCATTTACTAGCACCTCTATGCTAATGACACCGACATCTACCTCTCATGTGACCAACTTTCTGCTATTTCCATATGGATGTCCTAAAACTACCTAAAGTTCAACTTGTCCAAATCAGAGCTGCAAAGCCCAAGCTTTCTCATGAACAGAGATGTCCCTGCCCTTTGTTTTCTGTCTACATTTATTTTGTATTATTTTTATTTTATTTTACTTTGCATGTCCCTGCTTTAAGTATGCTCTTTTACCCACTGTGGTGCCTTACAAATCAACGACAATAAATTGTATTGGCCGGAGCTATCCTTTATTACAGGCAAGTTATGAAACAAATATAACCCCACATTATGTTTTTCTTAATGTCTTTTCTTTAAAGTTGAGTTTTAATTTCAGCAGGAGGGGCGTCAACAATTTGTGACATGGACTAAATCTATTTTAAAAATATTCACCATATCATATGTTAATCATTTTGTAGGTATATTCTCTAGTATCTACTTATCTATAGCATCCCCATATTCAGGGAAGCTGGCTGTCACAGCACCGACCCTACTACTGTCTCACTACTCGTGCTACACCTATATATAACCGGGATCAGCTCCAGCACACACAAGGTACCAATCTGCGAATTCTGCACCTTATCCCTATTTCTGATACTACTAACAGATGGTACATCTTTTATACCTTGTCAGATATCTTATACTTAAAGCAGTGGTTCCCAAACTGTGTGCCTAGGCTACCTGGGGTGCCTTGGCGATCTCACAGGGGTGCCTCGGCCAGGGCCAGTGGTAAGCAAGGCGGGGGACTACATTGTAATTATTTTGGCTTAGGGGTGCCTTGAAAACATTTTGGAGACCCTAAGGGTGCCTTGAACTGAAAAAGTTTGGAATCCACTGACTTAAAGTATTATTTATTACAATCAACTAATGTCTATAGCACTTTTCAATTATACTTTACACTGTACAGTATAATGTAACATTCAAGGGGAAAACATACAACACAAATAGCATGCTTAACAAGCTACCCAGGTTATTTGAATAGAGTTTATCATAATCCCATTCTCCACTGCTAGAAAGGCAGTTATCCACCCCAATTTTGGCAGGCACACACAAGGTGAAGGATAAATAGAGGTACCTACGTCTGTTAGAGAGTCTCCTGATCCTAAATGGTTCTCCAGCAACAATCCTTATAGACAGTACAGTGGAAGCCGTAACCTCCAGTCTTGTCAGCTTCCAAGTCTCCCAAATGCTTTCGGGCACTGCCATGGTGTGGAGTGCTGGGTATCAGAGGGGCATCCAGTCCTGGGTTGTCAGGGTTGTTGGCCATTATCCTCTGTGATGGTTTAGGGCCAAGTTTTTGCCTTGCGTACCTTGGGACCCCCTGCCGATGATGGCTCCCTGAAGACTATAGTTAAGGGGATCCTACAATAGCTATTGGCCTTGAACAAAAGTGCACAGTCCTCATAGATAAACCTATTCTAGCTCTTATTCTTAATGTCTTGGTGTATTTTCAAGCATTTCAGAGATCCAGGTTGATTGACACTTCCAGTTCGTCATGTTTGACCACTAAAGCATAGTGTCCCATTACATAGCGTTGTTACAGTCAGAGATTATTGTCCTTCGTAACGGAGTTCAGTACAAGTCCTTTGGACACACACATCCAGGATTACTATAGCTCTTTCAAGAGCTTGGCGTACATTGTTAGAAACAATATGACATTTAAGAACACAATCAGGCAAGTGCCTCCAACATTCTTACTGATGAGACGTGTTTAATCATTATTAATAGTGCCTGGTACTGCAGACTACTCACACTGGCCATACTAAGTAATCTACGCACGGCCACCACCCATAGCCACTTTACCTTGTTGACATCAGTGAGTTAAAATGGACTTGGCCTTTAAGGGCCAACAAGAAAATCAAGTTATAGAGACCTTCAACGTGTAGATTTTAGGTCCTCTTTCGAAAGTTATTTAAATAGTGTAATGAAAAAGAGAACTTGTAATTATTATTATCGTTTATTTATAAGGCAGCTCTGTACACAATACAAGACAGTAAACCATACAGGGTAAAACAGAACGAAACAATAAACGAGTATTACCTATACTCCCGGGGCTCCAGGCATAGCAATTAGTGAGGCTGGAGCAGAAGAATAGGTGTGGAGACAGGAGGGAAGAGGGCCCTGCTCGTAGCTTATTATAACCTACACGTATTACCTGATAAGTTTTATAAAATAGAGACATTTTGAAAGACAAATCATTAAACAGGGGACTGTACTTGTAAGTTACCACTAGTTGTCAACGATAGGCCTAATTGTTTAAAAAAAAAAAAACACTCACACCCAAGTATGTAAATATATATGTTGACACTGCAGCAATGCAGGTGACTATTGACTACTGGTTATGAAGTCTCCTATTACATTCCTGTTATGTAATAATGGGCATGTGTATTGTATAACCCTGTATATGTTACAAGATATGTTACACAATTAGCATGTGTAAATCTAGATTTGCTAGTTAATTGATTGGGTGGCTGAGAAGTAAATGTTCCATTTAATCATAATTGGCAACTACCCTTATTTTCCAGGGCTATCCCAGATTTTAAAGACTTGTTTTTTTATTTCTGGATGATATACACTGGCTAAAGTCTCTGCTCTGTATGCTTGGTGTTATTCTTTAAATCAGTTCTATTATGTCTATGGACAGCCGCACAATGCCATTTCATGTATTCTGCCCTCTGGATGAAACTCTGCAAATCCATTTTCAATCTGTGTTTGTAAACAGCTGCAAAGTAGATCGTCTCTTGTTCAGAATGATCAGCGGCTTTACCAACCGTTCAGCCTCTGTTATACCACTGCAGGACTCCATGACAGGAGCACAGATACCTCGCGCCCCATCGCCCCTTTCTGGTCTATAAATCCCTCCTGACTAGGCAATAGTGACTCTTAGGGATATATTTACTAAACTGTGGGTTTGAAGATGTGGCCTATAGCAACCAATCAGATTCTGGCTGTCATTTTGTAGAATGTACTAAATAAATGATATCTAGAAGGTGATTGGTTGCTATAGGCAACATCTCCACTTTTTCAAACCCTTTTTTTTTTTACCTGAACACCAGCTAGCACAGCTGATTGGCCAACCATGGGGATGGGTGTGAAACTGATTTTCTTCCTGAAACCTTGCACCACCAGGGTTGTTGAAGAGAGAAGGAGATCTTTAAGGAGGGTGCATTTAAATAGAAACATTTTCAATTTAGGTTTACTCAGGAAACAAATCTTTACCGAATAAAAGTAAATGCTGACTATGGTATACATTATACAAATCATTGGTAGTCATACCTGGAAATGCAGTTGTTGAAGCCTTTGGCTTTGCACTCCAGCACCTCGATGGCCTGCCCAGTGTACATCAAGGTGCAAGCCTTTTGCTCCAGCCTCAGGAGCTGGTTCTGCCAAAGTGCATTCTATGTGCATAGACGTGGAATAATATTTAGAGGTGCAGTATGCAAAAGTGTAAACACCACATAATGTCATTTTAATTTACAATCCTGGGAGCTATAATGGAAAAGATCATTTTTGAAGGAATTTTACCACCTTTTATATCAATCTTGAATAGTAAGAATGTGTCATTTTACAACACAATAAAACAGTCCACACAACTAAATTTTGAATTATCCTGCACATGAAAAGAACAATGGCCTAAGGAGTAAGGTAAGGAGTACTGAGGATCATAGAAAAATAATCAACCATATCAGAGAGAATGGACAAAACGTTACGCATCCAAGATTCACTGGCGTTATCCCAAAAATGTTACACACGGTATACAGCCAGGTAAGAATGATGCCTATCGGGTATGAATGGGGGGGGGGGGGGGAGGGAGCAGCATGTTTGCTGTTGTGTGATAAGAATTGTACAACCACCCTCCCAGTTATGTTGCCCACTCTCCTGCTGATAGTGTCACTACACAGTAAATTTGGATAATAACCTGGAGGAGGTGGCTGGCCATGTCCGGTTTGACTCTATTGGTGAGGGCATTTACTGTGTACGATCATTCTTCTTACTCAATTGTGTTCTTAACCATTAAATTGATCCACTGGGACCATGTGGACGCATTAACTGATAACCGCATTTCCTAGCAATAAAAAGTAATTCTGAACAGCTATTCTGTTGTATTTGTCTTCTGTTATTTTCATGTGTAGGGGAATGTTAACTCTACACATGTGTAAAGTTCTATGGTAGTTATGATTTTAACAAAAGAGAACTACTACATATACTGTACAATAAGGTATAGGGAAATTTACCTTTAACCAGAGCGACATCTAGCATACTGCGTTGTACAGACCAATGCAGCCTGAATAACTATGACTCATTGCGCACAGTTTAAGGAAACCAGTCTAGTCATTTCTAGCATTTTATTCCCCTATATAGAAAAATACGTTTCCATCTTAGCATTAGCAGGTTTTGGAGACTTACTGTAGATGCAATGTAAACGTTCAGTACACAGTGGTAACATTATACATTTATTGGAATTGTAACACAATATTACCAGCTATAAACTATTCAAAAATTATGTGACTGAGAATATATAGCAAGTCTTAGATGCAGGGCCCTGAATAACTTCCTATATAGTAGTGTATTTTAATATAATATATCGATTTACTAAGTAAAAGCTCTACTTGTCCTCCTCTTTCAAGAGGAAAAACCTTTGGGGGGGGACAAGATTTTACATGTTGATGGTGTAGTAAATTCATCATCTAAAAGTAAAATTGAGTCTTGTCCTTCAGGTGCAAAATGCATCCCATCATTAATGTACCACAGAGAAACTACATGATATCATTCATTTATTTTCCTATAAAGAAATACACAGTTATCTTTTATACTTTTGTTTGGAGATAACCTCACATGTCAATGTGTTAATTTTAAAATATAAGTGTGTGCCGCAGATGTAATCTAGGCAAAGCGTTTACCAATTCCTCCTTTACCCATCGTCCACATTTTACCAGGACGGGCAAGGTCACAAGTTAGACATGTTCTGACCAGGTAAGCACATCATTCTACAGCAAGGCTATGCCGAGATACGCTCATTCAGCATAACATGGAAGTGAGTGGTGAGCGCTGTGACTTTCCTCTATGAACTATGAGGAAAGGGGAAGGGTGAACTGTGCCTATTTTTTATCAATCACCTGTTTACATCAAGTTAACAGCACGTTTTGGAAAAGTACGTTTGCGAAAGTACTAGATAAGTTGCACTATTCAGTTATCAGTTGTACGTAAACACAGATTAAAATGTATACTCTGCATTATAGCACAAAAAAAGAGTAACTTTGCACCTTGGCAAACCCATGTTGCATTGGAGGGGGAGGTAAATTTAAAATGTGGGGACAGATTTATAGTTGGGATAGGGCATGCCCTAGATCAACTGTACATTTCATTGTAAAAATAAAACCAAGTATTTGTGTGCTATATGAAAAAGCAGCCAGTATTTAACTTATGTGCAAATAATAAACGCTAATTTGCACCCCTTGCATTGTAACATGGTTTGTCCAGGATCAAATGTACTCTTTTTTTTTTTTATTTGCCTTACTTTCCTTAATGACTCAGGCCCATAGGATCTTTTCTCTGCAGTACTTGCTGAAGTGGGTTTTTACCAAAGTACCTAGTGCTTAAATTGATTTCTCATTCAGCAAAAGCTACAAATGTAGGGATCATGAGTGACTACAGAATTTGCAGGCGCTATATAAATAAATGATAATAATGAACCCAACTGCCCAGATTTAGGCAGTTCAGTCCTGATTTGAGGGGTCTGTTCTCCTGTCTGAACATCGGCACCTTTTCCCTGTTTGGAGGTATTCCCCGTTCACTGCTGTGCATGGGAGTTTTGAGGGTAAGGAGTGGAGTAGCACTTCAGAAGCGCTAGGCAAGCTCTGTGGCCACACGCAGTGACGTGACATGTCCCTTTGGCGCTACATCCATTACATATTTGGAAAAGTTGGGAGGTATACTTGTGGCACGCAGGTGCAGGGAGAGATTGAATGAGGTTACCCTATGCCCAGTAGACCCCTGATCTTCGGATGAGCTGAAGGATCTTCTCAGCAATGGGACTCTTGAGCTGTACTTGGTACAGTGTTCTGTGTTTATCCTTCTCCAGCAACTAAGATTATATTCATCTTTTTTTAAAAGTCCTCATTCCTGTAATTACATAGTTGCTCCAAGATAAATGAATAGTAAAAACCTGGGACTGACACAGCTCTGACCCCGGGCTGCAGCTCAAACCATATGTGTTATAATCCTGCACTGCTTGGCTGAGATAACCATGCAAATTTTCCACATAAAGCTTTCCAACATATTCAAAGCCATTTAAATATTGGGCTAGAACTGTTTCCTGTAGATATTAGGTTTGCATAACAAAAATGTTTAAAAGAGGCATTCTTAGGCAATGAGAGAGTGCCTCATTTATCATACTAAGAAAGAGGTATTACAAAGACAGAAACTGCTTTTTATGATGTATACATAAATAAACTAGTGGGTGCTGTCAGGATTGAGTAGCTGGGATGTGTTTTATGAATTTGTCAAGGAAAGAAGCCTTGTTAGCAGCCAGTGCCTGTCCCATTGTCCAAGAAACCTCATGCTTGCATCACGAGATCTGACCGTACTCCAATCTACCTCTTAGGGGGCAATTCAATTTGCCTCTCACATCATTTTTCAGACATTAATTCAATTACAATAATAACCGGGTATGGAAATTAGGGCTCATTTTTAGTTGCACCTCCTATCATTTGATGGGTGAGGAGACGGTATGAGTGTTCTCAAGCAGGGCATCTTGATTCTAATTACAGTTATACCTTATAAATAAGGAAATTGCACACCCTGCAAAGTATCATCATCATCTTCATCAACATTCATTTATATAGCGCCAGCAAATTCCGTAGCGCTTTACAATTGGGAACAAACATTAATAAGACAATACTGGGTAATACATACAGACAGAGAGGTAAGAGAACCCTGCTCGCAAGCTTGCAATCTATAGGTATGTATTGCAACACTGCTATTGCCAGTGCATTCCAGACAACGTTGTGCCGTTTTTATTAGAGATGAGCGGGCTCGGATATCTGAAATCCGAGCCCACCCGAACGTTACCGATCCGAGCCGGATCCGAGACAGATCTTGGTATTCCCGCCAATTGCAAAACTGAAACCGAGGCTTTGAGTCATAATCCCGCTGTCGGATCTCGCGATACTCGGATCCTATAAATTCCCCGCTAGCCGCCGCCATCTTCACTCGGGCATTGATCAGGGTAGAGGGAGGTTGTGTTAGGTGGTCCTCTGTCCTGCTATATCTCGTTATAAAAAAAAGAAATAAAAAAAAAATATCCAAAAACAATCCTGCAGTATAAGTCCATTGGTACTGCAATATTACAAAGTTCACTGATTCTGCAGAATAGACTGGGAATTAGTGGAAATGATTGTTATTGAGGTTAATAATAGCATAGGAGTGAAGATAAACCCAAAAACTTGATTTTAACACTTTTTATGTTTTTTTCAAAATAAATCCGAATTCAAAACCTTAAATCCGAACCAAAACCTTTAGTCAGGTGTTTTGCAAAACAAATCCGAACTTAAAACCTCAAGCAAATCCGAATACAAAACACGAGACACCAAAAGTGGCCGGTGCACATGCCTAGTTTTTATTTATAATATTGGGTTCCTTTATAACATGAGGGTGCAAATAAATAATTACTGATCTTCCAGAATGCTGCATGATTTGAAGTGTTTTGATGACATTTGTCAGTAATATTGGGCTTCTGCTACTTATGTTGGCTTAGTCAGGCCCGGCGCTCCCATTAGGCAAGGTTAGGCAGTTGCCGGGCTCTGCAGGGTGCCTCAGAATTAAAAAGCAATTACTATTGTAGTTTAAAACTGTACGGCGACCGCTGAGCATACCTTAAACGGCCGCCGCACAGCTTGAGATCGATCCACGGGGAGGGGGAGGGGCTATGGATCACCACCGCCGCCCTCCCCTCCAACAGCTGATGGGGCGCTCTGTCTCCTCCCCTCCACTCACTGACTGTCGGGCATGACATCATCATCACGGCCCGACAGTGTCAGTGAGGGATGGGACCCGGCAGAGAGGACCAGCTTTATGGAGCCAAGGTAAGGAAAGACAGGGGGGGGGGGGGGGGGGGGAGTTTTTTACATTGTGCCAAGGGGGGGGGGGGCGCGGATTTTTACATTGTGCCTAGGGCGCCGAGGTCCCTAGCACCGGCCCTGGGCTTAGTGCATGTATTCCTCATGGACCTGCAATCAGGAAGGTGTTTAGTAGAGCTGCTACGCTTCCATCTCTTCTATAAGGCACCTCTGAAGAGATATGTCAGTAAGATCCAAAGTATCCCCAGGGAAGGTGAGCCCCACACACTCTGTGGAATGGAGCATGAATACTATATATTATTTGGAACTCTGATTGAAAACATGCAGATGCACACTCAGGGTCCAATATATATCTAGATCTATTTTTTCTATCTACCGATCTATTCTTTTTATTTTATTCCACCCTATTCTATTTTCTCTTACTAGCTAGCTCCCTTTATATTGTAAGCTCTAGTGAGCAGGGCCCTCTTCCCTCCTGTTCTCATTACCTATAGCCTTTGCTCACCAGCTACACTGTGCACCTCATCCTTGGGCTCTCTACCCATTGACTCCACTCCTCCATTGTCTTCGTACCTCGTTCAGTGGCTCTAAACCTGTTAGTTGCACCCACGCTAATGGGCACAGGTTTCAGCCTGCGCTGAATATAAGCCTTGCACACCAGAAGCTGTATTGAGAGTTGTAGCGTTATTTGTTTACTGTATTGTACTGTTATACCTTGTACTGTTGTTTTCCCTCTGTACGGTGCTGCAGACCCCATGTTGCGCTTTATAAATAAATGTTTATGATAGTAATAGCAAAGACAAGTAATTTTATTACAACTTAAAGTTTCTGGTATTGCCAACTCAATTCTCATTCAGGGGTCCTATAATAATTATCCGGTTAATCCGACCAGTAGCAGTCCATGTACTCTTTGATTTCTCATTAATTTAATGCTGTGGGGTAGAATGTCTTCAAAATCCCTTGACCACAAAAAATTCTGGAGGACACATATTTCTTTGCACAGGTGTTGGGCTCTGCAGGACAGCACATTTTTTGGATAATATCTCAAACACCCACTCCACCAGGAGCCGGACCCTGGACATTCTGTAATGAAAAATTATGTTACAAAGTTGAGTCCCTTTTGGGAGTAAGTATGTAATAAATCAATGTGATTGCCAAAAAAAGCCTCGTCCACAACAAAAACAAGACATTTAATAAGTGGCTGGACCCTGGGGAGGGAACAGCCACCAGAGCCATCCCCGGTAAGCCTGGGTCCATTGACCAGGGCCCAAGACCCAACTTCCCCCATCCCAGTGGGTGCAGTATTGGCCTTGCCAAAACTCCTGTTGGGGGGAAGGTCACAACCCAAATCTGCCCAAACCGTGCCCTTGTTATGCAAGGTCAGGCGCCTTTTTAAGTATGCTATACCTTCATCCTATACCTCGTGGTGGATGAAGCCATCTTCTATAATTGTCCTATAGTATGAGAGCTGTACCCTATATTTTATATAGGACAAGACAAACTAAAAAGCTGCTCAAAAAAAATCATCACTATGCAGCTACTTGATGGGGGGGAGAGGGGGGAGATGTTCAGTATGGGACTGCCCCCAAGAAGAAAAATACATTAGGAATAGAACACGAAAGGTAAATTTAAAACACCTGGAGCTTCCTGGAACTCTGACATTTGCTAAATAAACAAGCAAATCCATTAGGATGAATATAAGAATAGTGAATGTGTACATAATGCAAAAACAGAGGCTGTTATTTTTAATTAAATCCAGGACGTGAGTGACTGCAAGGACATAAAATACTAATGGGATGTAAAGGACACTGTGTAAATAGTGCAGCACATGGCTGATGAAACATGACACAGTTCTCTGATATAAGTGCCTTTTATTCTTGATAAGCTGAATTTCACTTTATCAGAGGCAGACACTCTGAAAGCGTCTCAACTGTTTTCTAGCCATGTACAATATGTCTTTAGATTTTTTATATAGGCAAATGTTTAAAGGGTTGCCATAGCTAATCAGATATTTGTCACCTCCTCCGACTCATGTCCAATCAAGTGCTGTTCTCCTTGACAGAAAACATCACATTCCTTTAAAGTGTCAGACGACTGACTACGGTTAAATATAGAGATCGATTTTAAAGCAGTTGTATATGTATATTCTGCTGATCCATACGTTTGAAACATTCACAACCAATCTTATACTGCCCTCTACAGCACTGAGCATCTACTCTTTTTGTTTTTCAAAGTTCATCATCATCACCATCATCGCCATTTATTTATATAGCGCCACTGATTCCGCAGCGCTGTACAGAGAGCTCATTCAAATCAGTCCCTGCCCAATTGGAGCTTACAGTCTAAATTCCCTAACACACACAAACACACACAGACAGACAGACTAGGGTCATTTTAATAGCAGCCAATTAATGTACTAGTATGTTTTTGGAGTGTGGGAGGAAACTTGAACACCCGGAGGAAACCCATGCAAACACAGGGAGAACATACAAACTCCTCACAGATAAGACTATGGTCAGGAATTGAACTCATGACCCCAGTGCTGTGAGGCAGAAGTGCTAACCACTAAGTTACCATGCAGCCCACGGTGGCTGCCCAGAAGTTCTGCCACTGATCCCTGCTAAAGGGACATGGGATCAGCATTTACAGAAAGTGTGTACAATACCTTTACTGGAATGTGTCTATCCCATCTACCCATATACTTGTGTCTTTGTCTGGAGTCACAGTTTGGTCTTGAGTCACAATCGGAAACATAATCTGCTTTATCCAGCTTCAAAAACAACGTAAACCAAACAGTTTTGAAAAAAATATAGCTCACACGGTAAGTGATATCTTACTTGTACATTCATCTCAGTTAAGTGGGCAGCTAGGTTGCTTACCACTATAACACATACTGGTATGCACTATTGCTCATGCTTCCTTAGGGAATGAATGTGAGGTTTTAGATGCACTACTAGATATTGATAGCCACTGCAGTGAAAAGGGAGGAATTACAGTTAGAAGGATTTCCCCATAATATAACTTGTGACTATAGCATAATCATAAGGGACTGCATTGTAAACACTGTATAGCAAGGGAATTCAAAGCAAAGCCCTGCTCTCACAGGGTTAATTATCTAACTCAATGTGTAAAATGTGAGGCCAGAAATACTGGCCTGTGTTTATTCGGTGGCCCTGCAGACCTGAGAACTACATATAACAAGGGGAACTGAACAGCTTCAAAGACCTCATGGGATGAGCTATGTCCTGTTATTGGAATGGTTTTTGACACCTAAAGAGACTTTAGGGAATCATCCCAGCATGTGGGTCGTACACAAAGAGACATGGGCTCTGTGACCACATGATGGCTTGCTGTATTTTATTTAGGCAAATATAATTCAATTTCCAAAATGCCACTTACAATCAATATAATTAGTGATCAACCAATAATTCATAAATAGAATGCTGAAGGGCATCCCATACATCACATAAAGCTGTCTGTCACGCAGGGAATAAGAGGAAATGAATATCAGCTCAACTAATCGATCTGTTCCTTTTTGGTACCTGTAGATTGGTAAATTTGTATTGGATTTATTAATGATAAACTTAGGTCTGTGTGACACTCCCCAGAAAAGATATGTTAAAATTTAGCATCGGGGATTAAACAAGGAAATTGTGCTTGTAAAACTGTGTCGCTGGCCTCTTCTGGAGACCAACCCCTGTAGGAGGGGAGAGGTGAAAAGTTTCTTTAAAAGATCAGACCACTTACAAGATATTATCAGACTTCTGCGAAATCAATACATTGATACATTGCTGTCCATCTTCCAAGACAATTTCCCTTGACGCAGATTATACTACTTGTATGTAAGTTTATATTCTGAAACTTTCTCCTTTTTATTTTACATGTTTTGCTGTATGGTGTTATCTATCATTGTTTGTTTTAAAAATCTGTAGGCATTGTACTTTTTTCGTATATTAAATATAAGATTTAATAAGTACTGTCCTTATTGCTCCTTATTCACTGCCTGTTTAGAAGAGATTGATTGCTTGGATGTGTTAACCCTTTAAATACCAGTGTGTGAAGTGTTAACTCTTTTAGCTATCAAAGCGCAGAGTGTGCAATTGGATAATTAAGTCATAAGATTTCTACGGGCCTTATATGTAGATGGTGACAGAGGAGAGGTGTGGGAATGGGTGCCTGTGTTAGGGAAGGGACCAGTTAGATCTGTTACCTTAGGGTTAGGCCAGTGCAAAACTGAATTGCTAGAATCCTGTGTGACTTCCAATCCACGAGTGCACAGACTGCGGTTTCTGACAGGTAAAGGTAGTAAGGAGCGGTGTCCTGACAAAATATGAGATGATGTATTGTTAGACTGTTTAATTATTTAATAAGTTATCAGATCAGGAAGCCCGCAGAGGCTGGTGTCCATAACAGCACCTTACAAAATCCAGAGCAAAGAGATATCCAGAAAGAGATTCTATCTTAAGTATCTCCCACCTTATGGTCCCAACATGCAAGTAAGGTAGTGCAAATACCCATTGCCGCTCCTAATAAAAGAAGGGTGCAGCAGCTGCCGTCATTATTCCTATTCAAAGTACCTGTGAGATCTTCTAAAGACGTCAGCAATCATCCATGTAGTCCCAAGTTAGCGCCCCATCGTGGCACTCCAAGGAGGACAATGAAAATGCGCTGTCCGGGGTAACTAGCAAACAAGACCTCAGAGACAGATTGAAAAGCTTTTACAATCTAAGGCTGCTAAAACAGCCCAATCTGGATTGTAAGCTCTCACTACCCTCTAGCGTCTGTCTCATGTCTGCACATCCTCCAGCACCATTGTATGACCTTGTTCTTTTTCTGTATATGAGTTATATTTTGTGTTATCTGTTATACTGACTGTCCAGTGCTGCAGTGTTTTTTGGCTCTTTATAAAAGAACAATGATGACAGTGATGATCCTTATGTAAAGATATCACTGCCCTGGTGACACAAGTCCAACACATACAGACCTATATTGAGCAGTAGGGGGAGACAAACGCTAGAACTAAAAATGACAGTAAAACTATACTCTCGGATTGATTACCTAAATGGACCATCAGGAGGACTTAGAAAACAGATCCCACAGAAATAACATAAGATACAAAGGATCCCTGTGTCAACAACAGATTTACATGCTGACCTTCAAGTGCTATTTAATACTATCTTAGCTGGTATTCTCCCTGATGGGCCATGCCCAGAGAGTGCTATGCCACCCCTGAGAGAGGGGGATGGTACTCATGGTAGCAATGCCCCAACTGATAGCTTTCTCTTCACAGCAACAACAATATATGTCTACGCAGATTTGGCACCCTGTCGGGTATCTCGTATTGGCTCATAGACATGTGACTGGTATATTGAGATGCCAGCAGATCAAATAACACTGGGCATTCCCCTTGGAGAGAGACTCAGCAACACAGAGATTTCTGCACTCACTTTATTGAGCTGCCATAGCTAGTAACCCTCCAATGCGTGAAGATTAAACAGACCCTCTCTATATTCAATGTTTTCTTATGAAATGACACCAGATTGCAGAATATAATAACCTCCCACAACATCCCAGAACTTGTTTTTCTGCTACCACAATTTGACTGAATCCTACAGCTTTATTCATATTGCTCAACTCACGACAAGATCCAAAACATTATCTAAGCAGACACTTGAACACCTACATGGAATAGAAATGGAACAGGATCATATCTCATACCTCAGAAAGATTTCATCATTTCTCAGAAACAAGAACACAATCTTATCGGATGTCACTACTTCTCCACACAGTTTATTTTATGCCCTCTGCAAAAGTTTAAAAGTTTATGTCTTAATGCAGTTTCTTGAAAAGTTCATTGTTTTCTCTTGCAACTCTTTCTGACTGTTTCTTTGAGAAATGTTCTTTTCTTCCTATATGTGTTTCACTGACTGGAATATACATCTGGGGATCATTTAGGAACAGAGTGAATCTCCACAAGCTTTACATGTTTCATCTTTATCCATACTGTACAGTGGCTTAGTAGTTAGCATTTCTGCTTGATGTGAGTGAGTTCTCTGTACAGCGCTGCAGATTTAGTGGCGCTATATAAATAGCTGATGATGATGATACTGTAATACAAGAGAGGTTGGGATCTTTAACAAAGAGCCATCATCAACATTTAGGTGGTCTTTTAGAATTGGACAATTTTCCTCCAAATTATATACGTAAAATTTGTGCTGCAAAAATGGAACATTTACGTTTTGAGTTACACATATATGTACATCTCAAAATATTATGTTAAATGTATCTACAGGAAGATACGCTTTAAGTGTGTCATGATGCAGCTGCATATTAGAGACGCTAGTCATCATGTTCAACTTCTACTCCCTTCCTTGCTCCTCTGACCTCCTTGAAGGTTTAATAGGCTGTTCAATTTGTCTTAAACTTAATGCTGTTTATCTGAAAGTTTATCATTCATGTTTATAGCTCTCTCTGGTTGATTCATTGAATGTGTTTCATGTTACAGTTATATGCTTACATACTGGGGGTCCTTGTGCACCTCGGGGGGGGGAGGGTTTCCATCTGGGGTTACCAGGAGACTCCAACTGGAACTTCTCACCTGCACTTTTTTGCCCCCATATCCTGGCTGGGAAGCATCAAGGCCATTATAATGAATATACTTCCCTGCTTACTTTATCTCTTCAGTCACTACCCATATCCACCTAAACTCCAGATTTTGTTCTTCTCCAGAAAGACATCATACACTTCGTGTGGGCAGACGTAGAGTCAACCAAGGAACTATGATCAGTGGAAGAATGTTGTTGTTTTTTTTAATTTTTCTCCCATCACTTTCCATTCTCCTTCACTTCTCACCTCTTACTCCTTGTCACAGTGACAGGGCACCAACCTGCAGAGAGTGTACTGCCACCATTCCTGATTGGAAATTTGGAAAATATAGAGCAGCTAACTGCCAAAGTCAATACTTTCCAGCCTGTCATCTGCTCCAATACCGTGGATGTGGGAAGTATTTGCACATCAAGGCAAATATATGAACAAATAAGTATTATGTTTACAAGGATTGACCTCACAGATATAACTGTGCATATAGAGGAAGCATCCTACATTGTTATCTCAGTCTTTCTATTGGTTACTGTTTCACAAGCCACAGCTTGATGGAGTCACCTTAGCTGTGATCTCTGTAGCTACCATGATATTGTTGACTAGAACTATCAATGAGATAACCTCTGTAGGACACCAGATAGCCTCCTGATGGCTCCTTAAGTTATACACCCATATTGTGCTTCCATGCACTAGTTAATGGCTCATATGAGCAAAAGATGGATGATTGCTGTCCAGAACCAGGACTGGGTTGCCTCAGTATTTCTTTTGCACACAGTTTTATCAAATTTGTCCTACATACTAAACTAATGTGAGAATTTGAAAGACAAAACAAATCCACACAGTCCCCAAACTTGGGTCTATTTGCTGTTACTTTGAATATATATTGGTTATTTGTATATTTTCATGATGGCTGGAAGGCTATCTATGTGCAGTTGCTTAATTGTAGACTGGGGCAATATTCTAATATCTATAAATTCTGAGCGAGTCACACACTTCACAGGACAGGTAAATAAGGAGTTATAGGCTGTAGGGATAGAAGTGTCATTGCCCATATTATTTACAAATTGAATGCAAAGTAGAAAGATAAAATGGGATTCTAAATATCAAACTAGTTTGGACTGGTGATGAAATAGGACTAAATTGACCAGGTACGCATTGCCTTAATGAGTGTCAGATTGATATGTAACAGAAAAAGTTGACTACACAAGACCTATGAAAATGCCATCATCAACTCTTCTGTCTTCTTTTATTTTTCAATTAACTAACAAACTGGTGTTCAAATACTGCAATGCCCTAACCAAATACTGTGCTTAAACTAGAAGACTATGCATATATAAAAGGGAAAGGAACGACTCACTTGAATGGAGATGGACTGGACTATACCAAGTACTACTGACCGTACACACAGCTGGTAAGTGTCAAGTTTGGAAGTTGGAACATCTAGGTCCACACATTGCATAGCAAGAAGACTGCTGCTCTGGATCCAGACAAATCTGCTCCAGGGAAACATGCAGGAATGAGCTCAAACTCAGAGGTGCAAAATGCCTGTCTGAGATGGTATCTCATTTGTCTTGTGTCTGTTCTTATCCTTCTGTGTTCTCCTCATGTGTTCTTTTACCTAATTTGTGGCTAAGTCTCATAAATATACTTTTATTGTTTTATTTTACTATATTATGCAGAATATTTCCTGAAACTATTTCTACAAGAAATCCACTTCTGGGGTTCCAATGCTCCTGAATTCCAAAAGCCCATATTCCCAATATTTGTAGATGTGATAAACGGATAGCCATCCTATTCTCTTGGAACATTACTGTACAATTTCGGACCTCCTAACAAGACTCCAATGATAATATCTTTTCGCTAAAGCAGCCGGTAAATGTTTAATTCTGGTAAAATTGATAAAGTCCTACATTTCGTCCAGTACAGGCACAGATTAAAGTGTTAAAAAATGTTGGTGTTTTTATGGGAGGGTACATTTGTTACTGGTAGTGAATTTAATTTGGCATTAGAACCCCTATTTATTATTCCTCAATCTTCACTGACCACACTTATGATTACATTGAAGGACCTAAGGAAGAGACTAACTGAAAATAACCTGTATATTAATTTACTATTATTTAATAGAGTGGACCAATATGCCCAGTGGGCCCTGGCTGCCAGGACATTCTGGGGTCTGATGTTCTAAAAGCACTATTCTATTACCCCAAACCCCACCTCTGGCGGCAGTCAGGAAGAGATCTCGCTATACAGCATAGGGATGGTTTTCCCCAGGGGGCCCTGCATCATTTTTGCAAGTCTGATTGTCCTAAAAGAATTCCGCCCTGTGCTGATCAGACAACAGTACATTATAAGGGAACCCCATGGGTGCGCATCTCCCTGTTATAGTATGGCCTGCCCAGCTGTGGAGAGCCTGGTACAGGACACCTTTACACAGTGACTCCATGTTTCTGTATCCCCTATAAACACTGGTGCTGGTCACTGTTTTAAGGATGCACATTCTTTTTTATTTGTTTGAACCTTTATTTAAACCGTTAGTGCGGCCACTTGATCGTATTATTTGGAATTTCTGCATTCCTTCTTTCAACGTTTTGGATTTGAAGGAAGATTTCTGTAACATGTTACGGCATGAACTCATACCCTTCTGCTAGCACTCAGGTTAATGGGTCTTATTCTAAATAGTTTAAATTTTTTAATGGTACCTGACAGGGTGTCCTCTTTCTCCCCTTATTTTATGCTCTTGTATGGAAACAGTAACAATAACAATCAGACAAAACACTCCTCTTCTAATGGGAAAACATCTAATAACAGAGAATTAGCTACTGAAGCCTCAGTGCTCCATCCTCTACAGGCAGACTACAGGTTCCTGATTTATTTTATTTTATCTGGCTTCACATTTAATAGATATACTCTGAAGGTTTGGCAGACTTTTACTCTTATCTTACTCATAAAAGCTGGATACAGTCTATGGTCTTATCTACAACTCAGATGCTCAAGTTTACATGACGCTTTTCACATATGACATGAGCAAAGCAGGCCATGAGTATCCCATATCTGTTCTCAATTGGGTATACCAGACTTTGGGGAATTACAACAATCCCCTGATACTTGGATACTTCCCATCTCCAAGTATCAGGCCTTTAATTAAATACCTTATTAACGTGGCTTGCCGAAGTCGTATAATTGGATGAACGAAAGTATATTGGTTGATATTGTTTTATTGGCCGATTGCACTCAGTATGCCACGCTACACGTGGCATACGGCGATCGCGCAGTAAAATACGCACGTACACACTCGCATTACAACATTTAGTTATTTATATAATTCATATTCATATTGGTTCTGTTACACTG